>NC_085016.1:13505948-13578448 GCF_963854185.1 Sardina pilchardus
TCGTTAAGGAAAAACAGAATGATTGCAGTGTCCTGATGTTTTTTTTTTCCCTGCTGAGTTTCTGTGCACAAATGAGTTAATGATAGTAATTAATGCTATTGAACACTGATGGATGCCTTGTTGCATAGAAGGATGCAGTATACACCTCCCAACCCGGAGAGGAAGTCTGTGCCTGCTATTGAGTCGCTATTGTAATAATGGCTTAATATCATCTTGAGACAAGTGTTTTTCATCATGCAAGTTTATCCTCTAACCCTGTTTCAAAACTCTTTTATTTATTCTACTGAATACCGTGGTCACATAAGAAGTTCCTCACAAATCTGCAGTGACAGTTGAGGAGTGTGGTTAAGATCGCTGCATTTTTGTAAATTCTTTTAAGTGTTAATTACAGGCCTGTAGAGAGTAAGCCAAACTAAACAGTGGACCCTTCTTGTTTTGGCTTCTCCAGGTGGAAATATGGGAGGCCACTCCAGAATGATGCCAAGCGATTGGTCAGAAGACGATGTGTCATCGTGGTTGCGGCAGGAAGGTCTTGAAGCTCTGGTGGACGTGTTCAAGGCCAACAACATCGATGGGTCAGAACTTCTCGCCCTCAGTAAAGACGCTCTTGCCACTGACATGAAAATAGGTACAGTATTTACCATCTGCACTCCAACCTAGGAAAGCCCCTCGGGGCCTTGCAGACATATTTTGAACACAGTAGGTGAAATAGACAGGTGAATTTGGGTCAGTGGAAGCAAGAGAGGAAATGTCACGTAAGTGCTATAACTCACACAAAATGTTCCTGGTATTTCCTTCAACACTGATCTAGGAATATTCTCTCTCTCTTTCTCTCGGTGTCTTTCTTTTTCTCTGTGTACCACTCCACAGCCCTCTCTTTCTCAGTCATAGATGTTTAGCATTTTTAGCAAATCAAAAATCCCAACTTTGTATATTACATGAGTATATTACATGAGCAAAATCATAACACAGTCCCCAGGATTGCGCTGAATGTAAACGCCAGCTTTGCTCAATATTACGTAAGGCATTACCCGGCTGGTTTGAGAGCAGCCTAGCGAATTTATGTGTTTCAAAGCAGCTTAGCGCCTTATGCCAGCATGCTAAGACCACTAGGCCTTTACATAACGCCTCTGATAAACATCCCTCTCACACAATACCACTCACTTGCACACCAGCTCCTAATATACCATAACAATGAAGCCCATGTAATCAAATCTGTCCGACAATGGCATGGAAAGGGGATTGAAGCTCAGGGGTGGGAAGGTTATCAGGATTTAATGCTTGATGTGTCTTGTGGCCATGTTCACTGTCCAATGCCCACACAGGGAGTGTGTGTGTGTGTGTGTGTGTGTGTGTGTGTGTGTGTGTGTGTGTGTGTGTGTGTGTGTGTGTGTGTGTGTGTGTGTGTGTGTGTGTGTGTGTGTGTGTGTGTGTGACAGACAGTTGTGAGGAGAGGGAGCAACGTGTGTGTTCGTGTGTGTGTGTGTGTGTGTGTGTGTGTTTCATGATGTGCATTTGTTTATGTTGTTGGGCTGCAGAGTCGGTGGGTCTCAGAAGCAAAATCATTCGAAAGATCGAGGAGCTGAAGATGGAGTCCATGTGCACGGGGGTCCCCGACGAGTACCTTTGTCCAATCACACGCGAGCTCATGAAAGACCCCGTCATTGCTGCAGGTGAGTGCCGGTGGTCTAATGGTTATGGAACTGGGCTTCCCAATCAAATACCTGAATGTTGGGAGTTTGATACCAGTGGCTTCGACGAGTGTGCCTCTGAGGAAGGCTCAAGTACTCAAGTAGTTCCTGTAGTTAGTTCACTCTGACATAACAAGAGTCTCAGCTTCAACTACAAGTAATGTAATGAAAACATTCTAGAACAGAATGGTATGTTCCACCTTCAGGGGTGAGGATAGCAGCTTCTAATGGTAGACCTAAATAACATAGTCAAGATGGTAATTGAATTGGTGGATGCACTTCCTTTACGAGAGGCACTTTGATGGCTTTAAAGAGATCCACTTTGCTGAACTGACCACATGCGTCAGACATAGAGCAGCATTTTACCACCTGCTTTCTCTCCTCACCAGCCACATACGGTAGCTGTTAAGACACATCACTACCAATCATTTGGTAGCTGCGATTTCATGTGACTCATGCAGTGATATGCAATCCCAAAAGTAACAATTTGATTTGATTGTCTCTTTAATTCACTTTCATGCCATGATCAGTTGAAAAATAGCTTTTCAGCTTCTCAAAGTGCGGTATTGTTTTCACATGAATTCACAGCTGGTTTTGTTTCATTGCACATTTACAGAGAGGAACAGGGTTTAGGGAGAGAATATCACGAGGTAGTCATGTTGCATCAAGTCCATGCAAATCAAATAGATGATCTGAATTTGATTCAAATCGCTGCCAAGAATGCCTGATCCAGCATCACTTCCCTTTTGCCACACATTACTATTTGTCGCTCACATGTCCCGACTGCAGAGGTGTTAAGATGCCCTGTGCTTGCCAAGAGACAACATTCTGGAACATTCTCCATTGTAAATTCCATACAAATACAGAGCCCTTGTGTCTGTTCATGGCTATGCTACTGATGTGACTAGGCTGTGAAGCAGGGATCAGTAGCAGTAGAGTTTAGTAGCAGTCGCTGCCATGCCTATCACATGCCTCTTTCATTCTTTCTTTCTTTCTTTCTTTTTCTTTTTGTCTTCTCTCTATCTCTCATTCACTGACTCACTCACTCACACAAACACACACACACACGCAAATACGGTTTCATCCATTAAAGTGTGTAAAATATTTATTTAATTTAGAATGTCAATGTGTAATGTCATGTAATTTAGTCAGAGGGCAGCTGAGCAGTTGAGTGGTAGTAGATGCAGCAGGTTGCTTGGCTGTCAGTAGAAGACGATGGTATACGGACTGTTACGGAAACTGTTCTGCTCCTCGCACTCTACCCCACTCATCAGGTGGTTAAAGGCCACTTTAGCTGGGACAACGACAGTCAAAGGGCCCGCTGTGAAAACAACAATACTTCAGTCAACATTAACTCATTTAGTCAATTTATGCAATTTAAGCATATTCAATAACAATAGCAGAAGATAATTTGAGATTTCCTTTGAAAATAAGCATTTGGTCAAGGCTAGTCTTAAGCCATATATGGGAAACTGATCCTAGCAATTGAAACCACTATAAGTTATCACCATGATTGTACTAACACTTTTACTTACAGTACATGATGGCCACTCTGTCCTGTCTGGTCCTATACCGATATTCGATCTGGTCATGAGTCAGACCCCAGCCTGATAGAGAAGGTTTGAAACCAGTTGAGTGTGGGCATAAATGATCAGTTTATGGTCAGTTCCACAGGTTCTCAACCTCTTTGGGTTCTCAACCTAGTTCATGAGCCTGTACAAAATTAGGTTGCCATTGGGTTCCTCAAAAATCCACAGTACACCAATTGAGAACCACTGGTCTTTGCTATTCCCATCAAATGTCAGCTGTGGTCAGTTAGCAGTTTGAGCTCTATGGTATTTGTGTTCTTACTTGCTGGTTCATTAGGCTGAAGATCCTCTCCAGTCTCATCCGCTGATGAACTCTGTTCCACCATGAGGTAGTCAAGAGCAGATTCAGATGGGACAGGGTAACTGGAGCCAGGGTGAGCTGTGACAAAAACACCACCACCACCACTCAAGTCAACATTTGGCATTCACTCATTGTCAGTATCAATTATGCTGGGTAAACAGTACATAGACACAGTGCAGTATATAGTTAATTGAGGTTTTATGTGATTAAAGCTGCTCTAATGATCATTCTCTAGGTCAAACAAGGTCATACCTTGGTCTCCCTCATCATTGCCTGCTGATGACTTCAGGTTCTCCATTAGGTGTTCAACAGTCCAGTCAAATGGGCCAGGGGAACTGGACTCAGGGCCAGCTGTGACAATTAAAACACTCATGTCAAACATAATGACATTCAATGGTCACTCATTTTAGTTGTGAATCTGACTACCTAACATGTTTTTTGATTATGAACCTGTGTCATGGATTGCATTTCAAAATGCTACTCTAGAAGTTTTTATGAGCCTGTACAAAATTAGGTTGGCATTGGGGTAAAAAATCCGTAGTAACCCAATCGAGAACCACTGGTCTTTGCTATTCCCATCAAATGTCAGCTATGGTCAGTTAGCAGCTCGAGTTCTATGGTATTTGTGTTCTTACTTGCTGGTTCATTACGCTGAAGATTCTCTCCAGTCTCATCCACTGATGAACTCTGTTCCACCATGAGGTAGTCAAGAGCAGATTCAGATGGGACAGGGTAACTGGAGCCAGGGTGAGCTGTGACAAAAACACCAACACCACCACTCAAGTCAACATTTGGCATTCACTCATTGTCAGTATCAATTATGCTGGGTAAACAGTAGACACAGTGCAGTATATAATTAATTTAGGTTTTATGTGATTGAAGCTGCTCTAATGATCATTCTCTAGGTCAAACAAGGTCATACCTTGGTCTCCCTCATCATAGCCTGCTGATGACTTCAGGTTCTCCATTAGGTGTTCAACAGTCCAGTCAAATGGGCCAGGGGAACTGGACTCAGGGCCAGCTGTGACAATTAAAACACTCATGTCAAACATAGTGACTTTCAATAGTGTCATTGTCTATGTCCGTTTGCAATTTAATTACAATGGCAGATCAGACTTGGTTCATTTACGTAGGGAAAGGTTTGAAAGTTTAACTGTTTTATCAGTGCTATTTATACACTATTATGTAATTCCCATACAATTATACTCAGGGTATAAGCTAGCCAAAGATACTGCTATTGTGTACTTACTTGCTGGTTCATCAGCCTTAAGATCCAGTTCACCAGGCTGAGTGGTCTCCTCCATACTTGCCTTATCCTTGGCTAGTTCAGCAGGGTTGAGATGCTCTCCAGCCTGGGTGCTCCCCATCTCCGCCTCAGCCTGACTTGCTAGTTCAGCAGGCTCGAGACCTTCTCTGGTCTGCAGAACCCAGCGTGGCTTGCGCTTCTGTTGAAAAGCCCGCACAGAAGACTTCAGTCTTTCCTGGAGTTCTTCAGGTGTGTCTTTAGCCACATGGGTTGTCTTGCTCGGCTTGGCGTTAAGCCCAGAATAGGCCCATGTCGGTTTTCTCTCTTTGGCTGGCTTTTTCTTGGCCATGGCAGAGTTGACACAGATTCTGTAGTTCTTGGTCCTCTGTCGTGTTCTCCTTGGTCTTAGCCGGTTTCGGATGGTGTTCCAGAGGGATGTCATGGCTCCCATGAAGCACCCACTCTCTTCTCTCACCTCGCTTTTCACTTCCATCTTCGGCCGAAGTAGTGGAATGGAAAACAGACAGGCAGGATTACCAATATCAAATAGTTAAAATACGTGAATCAAGGTGTGAAATCTCCAGCAGAAAGCTCTTTCTCAGTGTTATCTCTGGTGTAGCCAGGTCCAACTGATTCAGCGTGCTTCCTCAGTATTCTACTTTAACCAACATTCTAATTCTAGAACTCAACTGTGGTAGAATGTTCAGAAGATACCAAGTGGTGATGCCTCAAGCATTCTAGAACTCAACTTGTTATAATCTAATTAAGCAATAAGCCCCGAGAGGCCGTGCGTTATACTGTATAATCGAACAGCTAAGGGGCGTTGTTAGGCACGACGCGAAGCGGAGTGCCTAAAACCCCCTTAGCAGTTCGATTATACAGTATAAAGCACGGACTCGAGTGGCTTATTGCTTTTCTATAACGGTTACCACGTCGATCTAGCAAGATTTCATGAAACAAAGGCAGAGCAACGAAAAAGTAACGATGTATTCATAGATAATCATTCTTCCGCCAAGAAATATATTCCCTCCATATGAATGGTTGCCAAGCAACAACAAGACGCAGCCACTGCTAGTTTTGTGCTAGCGCATTACTATAGAACGAAATGCGGTCAAGGTGTGTGTTTATCGTGCTATATACAACGGCATCGAACGCGATTCAGCCAATCATAATCAAGGACCGGAACTATCCGTTATAAATCCACCAATATTCCTGATAGATGGATATGGTTATGGGATTTGGCAGACGCCTTTGTCCAAAGAATACAATAGTTAAACTTAACAGTGAACAGTTTTGAAAAGTTGACTAGACTACATTAAGGAGAAAAGCAATGAACAATAATGTCAATGCAACCAATAATAGTTCATTTATGAAAAACAAATACTATCATACACAGTAATACAAACCATAACTCATAAGAAACGCTTAAGTAACTAAGTGTATGCTGAACGGATATGCCTTTAGACCCCTCTTGAAAGACCCAAAGACCCAGGAACAGAGACCACTGGACTACTCAGCACTTTGGTCAATGCACGCTGTATATAAATGTGCTATGAAAAAACATTTGACATGGTTGCTTAACTCATTCCACCAACAAGGAATCACTGAGGAAAAGAGTCTTGAATTTGAAGTGTTTATGGCTGGTCAACACAATAGACATTCATTCAGAGATACATTGTGGTGGTAAACCATTGAGTACTAAACCATTCTCTTCTGAATTTCACAGGTAACCTGTGCAGTTGAGACAAGACCGCACAATTATGATTATGATCTTCCCTCTTCCCATAGATGGCTACTCGTATGAGCATGAGGCCATCGAAAGCTGGATCCGCACCAAGAACCGGAGCAGCCCCATGACCAACCTGCCCTTGCAGACCACGCTGCTCACACCCAACCACACCCTCAAGATGGCCATCTCCCGTTGGAGGACCAGCAACTGAGGCATGCTGGGATTACACTGCCGTTCGCCTCACGATGGCCAGACTTAACTTTGGAGACTAGGGATCTGCATGGCTACAGTCTTAGTGTCATGCTATGCAACTCAAAGGGAACAGGCTTGAGATATATTGAATGCCTCCAGTAGATCAGGATTAGCCTGAAAGCCAGCCCTAATTTACTGCGGTGGTCAATTCGGTTTGAAGTCCTTCCTCCATTGTCTATATGCCTCGTTTAGATATTTTCGGGCCAATAAAATAGTTTGGTCTAGATTTATATGATTATGGACACATGAGCAACAATGAAACAGTCATCCACATTATCTGAGCACGGTTGAGTAGATTTTGTTTACAACAAAATCGCTGCCGGTGGAGAAGCAAGATGTTTAGTCTCTGCTATCTGTTATACAAGATATTGTCATTTGACATCCTCAGATTTTGTGGGCAGGGTAAATTGGGGTTGACTTCCAGGCTTGGTTAATAACACACTCCATGATCAAATCAAAATGGCATGTTTACCAGACTCAAATTGTGATAAGAATTCAAAGCTGTCCACGCCAGGCTGACACAGGGTCTTATCAAAGATACTTGATCACTCCACTTTAACCCTCTCTGGTCTTATTCTTACCTCAACCTATAGTGTATGCTAGAGGTGTTTGGTTATATGAATTCACCACCACTCAGCATGTACTTTTCAGGAAAAAAAGTTCTTTGACGAAACCTTAAGCTGAAACTTTGACAACATATAAACCTGTAGAGCTGTTATGATTCTACAAATTATATCGAAGAACCACAAAGAGCTTTGATAGTGTGTGTAAAGTGCACTAGCAAGCATCTAACAATATTAAATAATTATTAACCTGTACTTAACCTGCTTTAACCAATATCATCTTATGTCTATGTGCCATATATTGGACGTAGTGACATTTGTCAAAATGTACATTTCATTAGCATTTACTCCATGGCTTGCATTTTGTATTAATGAAGATTCAGACATGTTCATTTTCGATTGGTCTGCCTTATGAAGTGACTGCTGTTGTACTAAATGCACTTTCCTGCGCATATCTTAGCATATTACCAAATAAAATGAGAAATGATGAAGCAACTCTACTATTTGCCTTTGCGTGTAAATATACAGCTCCCTTTAACTGTTGGCCAGTGAACCTTTCTAGAGCTATATCATATTTAAAAAATAACATACTGTGAATATATCCAAGTCAGCCAAATGCTTCCCAGTAATCTGACCCTTGGAAAATTATTTTCAAGCAGTCCTGAAGTAAGACTTTAAATACTGGTTCATATCTGGGTTTTGGTTCAGGCAGAATGTGTACAAGTTTGGACATTTTCCCTTTATTTTTGTTGCACCTGGTACCATAACTCTGTGGAAATACTACACCTACAACATCCAATGGCAAAAAAATCAACAATAGCAAATAAAAGATTTAAAAAAAAAGACATGATGTGACAGAAGTTGATATCAGTGTGATTCATTTGTGTATGTGTTAGTGTTTATGGAAGTGAGGCAACACTTAGCATGAGATAGAAGTGGGGTTTATTATAACTATATGACGGTGTTCCAGTACATTTAAGGATTATCTTAAACATGGCTACTACTGCAGACAGTATACATGATGCATGACCATCAAATACCTCCCCACTCTGGAGTATCAATCTGAAAACGGCAACTTTATAAACTGCAATTCTGACGTGCGTAAATCCCAGGAGTCTTCATTAAAGCATTGTAGTATATATTTATATACTTTTAAATAGGAAAACGTCTCTGTAATATAACCGCTGTGCAAAAATAACTAATATATATATAAAATATATTGCTTTTACAATTGACGAAGCCATAGGCGCAGGAAATAAATAAACCAGGTGGCAACAAGCAGGAAGTAGAGAATATGAGGCTATTTATACAATGTACAAAGAGGGACTGTTCAGGATCATCCCCGTCACACACACATACACACACACACACACACACACACGGAAGCATTCTTACACATTAACGAGAAGCAAACTGAGTACAAATATATACAGGTTTTAAATATCCTTAGAATACTAGAATGCCCATATAATAGACATTCATTGTGTAATTCTAATTACTAAGATCGAGTTTTAACTCTTAGGCTGTTTCTTAAAATTAACATTATTATTAATAATAATAATACTTTATTATAGTTCTGTTAATTTTGTGGTGGTAGGGTTCAATGGCTGTTTCGTATTTAACTATTGCAGCAAAAGCCTTGTCACACCGTGAGAGAGATGGCGTAGCATAGTCCAGCGCTGTCCAGCTATTTTCTGTTCTCTGAACTGTAACAGACATCTCAGTGGGTATGTCTAAACCCCCCTCTTCACTGTCATAACACTGATCTAGAATCAGTCTTAACGAGCACAACGGCTCGGATGTTTTGTAGCCTTCATGAGCGCCTTGGGTATATACACAACACTTCCATTTTGTGGTTAACAAATGGAATAGAAATATATCCATGCACAGCCGTTGCATTTTGATGTCCATTTGTAAGATACAGATACAGAAATATATTCATGTACAATTGTTCCATTTTGTTGTATATTGAAAGATTTCGAAGCAAATATATCCATGTACAGTTTCAACTGGTTGAGGAACCTTCCTTTTGACCGAGAAGAGTACTATGCTGATTACAAGCGAACAGAGATGACGTGTGACTAGACGAGGTGTGACCAGCCTGTTTTTAGCTGGTGCAGAGCTGGCAGATAGGCCTGGCGGGCGGGAGGTCACACGTTGGACTCGATGAAGGAGCGTTTGGGCTTGATGGAGCTCATGTGGATGGGGTTGTCGCGGGCCAGGCTGGCCTGCTTCAGCTTGCTCTCGTTGCCGTAGTGCTGCTGCAGGGCCAGGGCCGGGTGCAGGTCGCCGGGGCCGTGGGCGTGGGAGCCGTTGTGCAGGCCGCCGCCCACGAGCGGGTACGGGTGCTCGTGGTAAGTGCTTCCTGTCTGAGACGAGTAGGCCAAGTCGCAGTTCATGCCCGGCGGCGCCGCCTGGCCGCCCGACGTGTGCCCGATGTAGCTCTCGGCCGGGTAGCCGTGCCAGCTGCGCCCGTTGCCGTGATGCCGCGGCTGCTGCTGAAGTTGTTGTTGTTGTTGTTGTTGTAGTAGGAGTTGCTGTTGGAAACGGGCCGTCTTGTCCATGACGCCCATGAAGGGGCGAGGCTTGTGCTCGCCAGCTGTGCCACCGCCGGTGCCGCTCTCTTGCCAGGAGGCCACGCCGCCGCTGCCGCTCTCGCTAGGGGAGACGGCCATCTTTTCCGCCGCCGGGCTCCTGTTGCGCCCGCCGCCGTCCGAGAGCACCCCGCTGGACGCCAGGCTGCTGGAGGAGCTGGACACGCGCACGTTTCCTCCGCCCCCGCCGTCCACCTCCCCCGCGCCGCACGCGGCCATCTCCAGACGCTCCGCTGCCCGGGCGACGCTGCCGGACGCTGGCATGGCGTCGGCCGAGGACGGGCAGCAGTAAGGCTTGCGCTCGGGCGGCTCCTCGGGCACCCCGGGGCCGATGTGGATGCAGGGCCCCGCCTTGAGCCCCGCGGGCAGGTGACGGCTGGGCAGTGGGCTGGACGACCCGCACTGCCCGGCGCTCTTCCCGCCCACCGACCCACAGCGGGTACCGCTCTTGGCCCTCTGGCTCTTGGGTTTAGGGACAGAATATCACGAGGTAGTCATGTTGCATCAAGTCCATGCAAATCAAATAGCTGATCTGAATTTGATTCAAATCGCTGCCAAGAATGCCTGGTCCAGCATCACTTCCCTTTTGCCACACATTACTATTTGTCGCTCACATGTCCCGACTGCAGAGGTGTTAAGATGCCCTGTGCTTGCCAAGAGACAACATTCTGGAACATTCTCCATTGTAAATTCCATACAAATACAGAGCCCTTGTGTCTGTTCATGGCTATGCTACTGATGTGACTAGGCTGTGAAGCAGGGATCAACTTTCTTTTCTCTTTATTGCAGAGTTTATTAGCAGACGCTGCCATGCCTATCACATGCCTCTTTCATGCTTTCTTTCTTTCTTTCTTTTTCTTTTTGTCTTCTCTCTATCTCTCATTTACTGACTCACTCACTCACTCACACAAACACACACACACACACACACACACACACACACACACACACACAGGCAAATACGGTTTCATTAAAGTGTGTAAAATATTTATTTAATTTAGAAGGTCAATGTGTAATGTCATGTAATTTAGTCAGAGGGCAGCTGAGCAGTTGAGTGGTAGTAGATGTAGCAGGTGGCTTGGCTGTCAGTAGAAGACGATGGTATACGGACAACTGTTCTGCTCCTCGCACTCTACCCCACCCATCAGGTGGTCAAAGGCCCATTTAGCTGGGACAACGGAAGTCAAAGGGCCCGCTGTGAAAACAACAATACTTAAGTCAACATTAACTCATTTGGTCAATTTATGCAATTTAAGCATATTCAATAACAATAGCAGAAGATAATTTGAGATTTACTTTGAAAATAAGCATTTAGTCAAGGCTAGTCTTAAACCATATGGGAAACTGATCGTAGCAATTGAAACCACTATAAGTTATCACCATGATTGTACCAACACTTTTACTTACAGTACATGATGGCCACTCTATCCTGTCTGGTCCTATACCGATATTCGATCTGGTCATGAGTCAGACCCCAGCCTGTTAGAGAAGGTTTGAAACCAGTTGAGTGTGGGCATAAATGATCAGTTTATGGTCAGTTCCACAGGTTCTCAACCTCTTTGTGTTCTCAACCTATTTCATGAGCCTGTACAAAATTAGGTTGCCATTGGGTTCCTCAAAAATCCACAGTACACCAATTGAGAACCACTGGTCTTTGCTATTCCCATCAAATGTCAGCTGTGGTCAGTTAGCAGTTTGAGCTCTATGGTATTTGTGTTCTTACTTGCTGGTTCATTAGGCTGAAGATCCTCTCCAGTCTCATCCGCTGATGAACTCTGTTCCACCATGAGGTAGTCAAGAGCAGATTCAGATGGGACAGGGTAACTGGAGCCAGGGTGAGCTGTGACAAAAACACCACCACCACCACTCAAGTCAACATTTGGCATTCACTCATTGTCAGTATCAATTATGCTGGGTAAACAGTACATAGACACAGTGCAGTATATAAATAATTTAGGTTTTATGTGATTGAAGCTGCTCTAATGATCATTCTCTAGGTCAAACTAGGTCATACCTTGGTCTCCCTCATCATTGCCTGCTGATGACTTCAGGTTCTCCATTAGGTGTTCAACAGTCCAGTCAAATGGGCCAGGGGAACTGGACTCAGGGCCAGCTGTGACAATTAAAACACTCATGTCAAACATAATGACATTCAATGGTCACTCATTTTAGTTGTGAGTCTGACTACCTAACATGTTTTTTGATTATGAACCTGTGTCATGGATTGCATTTCAAAATGCCACTCTACAAGTTTTTATGAGCCTGTACAAAATTAGGTTGCCATTGGGGTAAAAAAATCTGTAGTAATCCAATTGAGAACCACTGGTCTTTGCTATTCCCATCAAATATCAGCTGTGGTCAGTTAGCAGTTTGAGTTCTATGGTATTTGTGTTCTTACTTGCTGGTTCATTAGGCTGAAGATCCTCTCCAGTCTCATCCGCTGATGAACTCTGTTCCACCATGAGGTAGTCAAGAGCAGATTCAGATGGGACAGGGTAACTGGAGCCAGGGTGAGCTGTGACAAAAACACCAACACCACCACTCAAGTCAACATTTGGCATTCACTCATTGTCAGTATCAATTATGCTGGGTAAACAGTACATAGACACAGTGCAGTATATAGTTAATTTAGGTTTTATGTGATTGAAGCTGCTCTAATGATCATTCTCTAGGTCAAACAAGGTCATACCTTGGTCTCCCTCGTCATTGCCTGCTGATGACTTCAGGTTCTCCATTAGGTGTTCAACAGTCCAGTCAAATGGGCCAGGGGAACTGGACTCAGGGCCAGCTGTGACGTTTAAAACACTCATGTCAAACATAATGACATTCAATGGTCACTCATTTTAGTTGTGAATCTGACTACCTAACATGTTTTTTGATTATGAACCTGTGTCATGGATTGCATTTCAAAATGCTACTCTAGAAGTTTTTATGAGCCTGTACAAAATTAGGTTGGCATTGGGGTAAAACATCTGTAGTAGTCCAATTGAGAACCACTGGTCTTTGCTATTCCCATCAAATGTCAGCCGTGGTCAGTTAGCAGCTCGAGTTCTATGGTATTTGTGTTCTTACTTGCTGGTTCATTAGGCTGAAGATCCTCTCCAATCTCATCCGCTGATGAACTCTGTTCCACCATGAGGTAGTCAAGAGCAGATTCAGATGGGACAGGGTAACTGGAGCCAGGGTGAGCTGTGACAAAAACACCAACACCACCACTCAAGTCAACATTTGGCATTCACTCATTGTCAGTATCAATTATGCTGGGTAAACAGTACATAGACACAGTGCAGTATATAATTAATTTAGGTTTTATGTGATTGAAGCTGCTCTAATGATCATTCTCTAGGTCAAACAAGGTCATACCTTGGTCTCCCTCGTCATAGCCTGCTGATGACTTCAGGTTCTCCATTAGGTGTTCAACAGTCCAGTCAAATGGGCCAGGGGAACTGGACTCAGGGCCAGCTGTGACAATTAAAACACTCATGTCAAACATAGTGACATTCAATAGTGTCATTGTCTACTGTATGTCCGTTTGCAATTTAATTACAATGGCAGATCAGACTTGGTTCATTTACGTAGGGAAAGGTTTGAAAGTTTAACTGTTTTATCAGTGCTATTTATACACTATTATGTAATTCCCATACAATTATACTCAGGGTATAAGCTAGCCAAAGATACTGCTATTGTGTACTTACTTGCTGGTTCATCAGCCTTAAGATCCAGTTCACCAGGCTGAGTGGTCTCCTCCTACTTGCCTTATCCTTGGCTAGTTCAGCAGGGT
This sequence comes from Sardina pilchardus, assembly GCF_963854185.1. NCBI lineage: Eukaryota > Metazoa > Chordata > Actinopteri > Clupeiformes > Clupeidae > Sardina > Sardina pilchardus. The sequence goes on from NC_085016.1 coordinate 13,519,695, forward strand.
TGAGATGCTCTCCAGCCTGGGTGCTCCCCATCTCCGCCTCAGCCTGACTTGCTAGTTCAGCAGGCTCGAGACCTTCTCTGGTCTGCAGAACCCAGCGTGGCTTGCGCTTCTGTTGAAAAGCCCGCACAGAAGACTTCAGTCTTTCCTGGAGTTCTTCAGGTGTGTCTTTAGCCACATGGGTTGTCTTGCTCGGCTTGGCGTTAAGCCCAGAATAGGCCCATGTCGGTTTTCTCTCTTTGGCTGGCTTTTTCTTGGCCATGGCAGAGTTGACACAGATTCTGTAGTTCTTGGTCCTCTGTCGTGTTCTCCTTGGTCTTAGCCGGTTTCGGATGGTGTTCCAGAGGGATGTCATGGCTCCCATGAAGCACCCACTCTCTTCTCTCACCTCGCTTTTCACTTCCATCTTCGGCCGAAGTAGTGTAATGGAAAACAGACAGGCAGGATTACCAATATCAAATAGTTAAAATACGTGAATCAAGGTGTGAAATCTCCAGCAGAAAGCTCTTTCTCAGTGTTATCTCTGGTGTAGCCAGGTCCAACTGCTTCAGCGTGCTTCCTCAGTATTCTACTTTAACCAACATTCTAATTCTAGAACTCAACTGTGGTAGAATGTTCAGAAGATACCAAGTGGTGATGCCTCAAGCATTCTAGAACTCAACTTGTTATAATCTAAATTTATCCAGCAATATTCCTGATAGATGGATATGGTTATGGGATTTGGCAGACGCCTTTGTCCAAAGAATACAATAGTTAAACTTAACAGTGAACAGTTTTGAAAAGTTGATTAGACTACATTAAGGAGAAAAGCAATGAACAATAATGTCAATGCAACCAATAATAGTTCATTTATGAAAAACAAATACTATCATATACAGTAATATACAAACCATAACTCATAAGAAACGCTTAAGTAACTAAGTGTATGCTGAACGGATATGCCTTTAGACCCCTCTTGAAAGACCCAAAGACCCAGGAACAGAGACCACTGGACTACTCAGCACTTTGGTCAATGCACGCTGTATATAAATGTGCTATGAAAATACATTTGACATAGTTGCTTAACTCATTCCACCAACAAGGAATCACTGAGGAAAAGAGTCTTGAATTTGAAGTGTTTATGGCTGGTCAACACAATAGACATTCATTCAGAGATACATTGTGGTGGTAAACCATTGAGTACTAAACCATTCTCTTCTGAATTTCACAGGTAACCTGTGCAGTTGAGACAAGACCGCACAATTATGATTATGATCTTCCCTCTTCCCATAGATGGCTACTCGTATGAGCATGAGGCCATCGAAAGCTGGATCCGCACCAAGAACCGGAGCAGCCCCATGACCAACCTGCCCTTGCAGACCACGCTGCTCACACCCAACCACACCCTCAAGATGGCCATCTCCCGTTGGAGGACCAGCAACTGAGGCATGCTGGGATTACACTGCCGTTCGCCTCACGATGGCCAGACTTAACTTTGGAGACTAGGGATCTGCATGGCTACAGTCTTAGTGTCATGCTATGCAACTCAAAGGGAACAGGCTTGAGATATATTGAATGCCTCCAGTAGATCAGGATTAGCCTGAAAGCCAGCCCTAATTTACTGCGGTGGTCAATTCGGTTTGAAGTCCTTCCTCCATTGTCTATATGCCTCGTTTAGATATTTTCGGGCCAATAAAATAGTTTGGTCTAGATTTATATGATTATGGACACATGAGCAACAATGAAACAGTCATCCACATTATCTGAGCACGGTTGAGTAGATTTTGTTTACAACAAAATCGCTGCCGGTGGAGAAGCAAGATGTTTAGTCTCTGCTATCTGTTATACAAGATATTGTCATTTGACATCCTCAGATTTTGTGGGCAGGGTAAATTGGGGTTGACTTCCAGGCTTGGTTAATAACACACTCCATGATCAAATCAAAATGGCATGTTTACCAGACTCAAATTGTGATAAGAATTCAAAGCTGTCCACGCCAGGCTGACACAGGGTCTTATCAAAGATACTTGATCACTCCACTTTAACCCTCTCTGGTCTTATTCTTACCTCAACCTATAGTGTATGCTAGAGGTGTTTGGTTATATGAATTCACCACCACTCAGCATGTACTTTTCAGGAAAAAAAGTTCTTTGACGAAACCTTAAGCTGAAACTTTGACAACATATAAACCTGTAGAGCTGTTATGATTCTACAAATTATATCGAAGAACCACAAAGAGCTTTGATAGTGTGTGTAAAGTGCACTAGCAAGCATCTAACAATATAAAATAATTATTAACCTGTACTTAACCTGCTTTAACCAATATCATCTTATGTCTATGTGCCATACATTGGACGTAGTGACATTTGTCAAAATGTACATTTCATTAGCATTTACTCCATGGCTTGCATTTTGTATTAATGAAGATTCAGACATGTTCATTTTCGATTGGTCTGCCTTATGAAGTGACTGCTGTTGTACTAAATGCACTTTCCTGCGCATATCTTAGCATATTACCAAATAAAATGAGAAATGATGAAGCAACTCTACTATTTGCCTTTGCGTGTAAATATACAGCTCCCTTTAACTGTTGGCCAGTGAACCTTTCTAGAGCTATATCATATTTAAAAAATAACATACTGTGAATATATCCAAGTCAGCCAAATGCTTCCCAGTAATCTGACCCTTGGAAAATTATTTTCAAGCAGTCCTGAAGTAAGACTTTAAATACTGGTTCATATCTGGGTTTTGGTTCAGGCAGAATGTGTACAAGTTTGGACATTTTCCCTTTATTTTTGTTGCACCTGGTACCATAACTCTGTGGAAATACTACACCTATTAACATCCAATGGCAAAAAAATAGCAAATAAAAGATAAAAAAAAAAAGACATGATGTGACAGAAGTTGATATCAGTGTGATTCATTTGTGTATGTGTTAGTGTTTATGGAAGTGAGGCAACACTTAGCATGAGATAGAAGTGGGGTTTATTATAACTATATGACGGTGTTCCAGTACATTTAAGGATTATCTTAAACATGGCTACTACTGCAGACAGTATACATGATGCATGACCATCAAATACCTCCCCACTCTGGAGTATCAATCTGAAAACGGCAACTTTATAAACTGCAATTCTGACGTGCGTAAATCCCAGGAGTCTTCATTAAAGCATTGTAGTATATATTTATATACTTTTAAATAGGAAAACGTCTCTGTAATATAACCGCTGTGCAAAAATAACTAATATATATAAAATATATTGCTTTTACAATTGACGAAGCCATAGGCGCAGGAAATAAATAAACCAGGTGGCAACAAGCAGGAAGTAGAGAATATGAGGCTATTTATACAATGTACAAAGGGACTGTTCAGGATCATCCCCATCACACACACACACACACACACACACACACACACACACACACACACACACACACACAGACACACACACAGAAGCATTCTTACACGTTAATGAGAAGCAAACTGAGTACAAATATATACAGGTTTTAAATATCCTTAGAATACTAGAATGCCAATATAATAGACATTCATTCTGTAATTCTAATTACTAAGATCGAGTTTTAACTCTTAGGCTGTTTCTTAAAATTAACATTATTATTAATAATAATAATACTTTATTATAGTTCTGTTAATTTTGTGGTGGTACGGTTCAATGGCTGTTTCGTTTTTAACTATTGCAGCAAAAGCCTTGTCACACCGTGAGAGAGATGGTGTAGCATAGTCCAGCGCTGTCCAGCTATTTTCTGTTCTCTGAACTGTAACAGACATCTCAGTGGGTATGTCTAAACCCCCCTCTTCACTGTCATAACACTGATCTAGAATCAGTCTTAACGAGCACAACGGCTCGGATGTTTTGTAGCCTTCATGAGCGCCTTGGGTATATACACAACACTTCCATTTTGTGGTTAACTCAGCAATAGAAATATATCCATGCACAGCCGTTGCATTTTGATGTCCATTTGTAAGATACAGATACAGAAATATATCCATGTACAATTGTTCCATTTTGTTTGGCAGATAGGCCTGGTGGGCGGCAGGTCACACGTTGGACTCGATGAAGGAGCGTTTGGGCTTGATGGAGCTCATGTGGATGGGGTTGTCGCGGGCCAGGCTGGCCTGCTTCAGCTTGCTCTCGTTGCCGTAGTGCTGCTGCAGGGCCAGGGCCGGGTGCAGGTCGCCGGGGCCGTGGGCGTGGGAGCCGTTGTGCAGGCCGCCGCCCACGAGCGGGTACGGGTGCTCGTGGTAAGTGCTTCCTGTCTGAGACGAGTAGGCCAAGTCGCAGTTCATGCCCGGCGGCGCCGCCTGGCCGCCCGACGTGTGCCCGATGTAGCTCTCGGCCGGGTAGCCGTGCCAGCTGCGCCCGTTGCCGTGATGCCGCGGCTGCTGCTGAAGTTGTTGTTGTTGTTGTTGTTGTAGTAGGAGTTGCTGTTGGAAACGGGCCGTCTTGTCCATGACGCCCATGAAGGGGCGAGGCTTGTGCTCGCCAGCTGTGCCACCGCCGGTGCCGCTCTCTTGCCAGGAGGCCACGCCGCCGCTCTCGCTAGGGGAGACGGCCATCTTGTCCGCCGCCGGGCTCCTGTTGCGCCCGCCGCCGTCCGAGAGCACCCCGCTGGACGCCAGGCTGCTGGAGGAGCTGGACACGCGCACGTTTCCTCCGCCCCCGCCGTCCACCTCCCCCGCGCCGCACGCGGCCATCTCCAGACGCTCCGCTGCACGGGCGACGCTGCCGGACGCTGGCATGGCGTCGGCCGAGGACGGGCAGCAGTAAGGCTTGCGCTCGGGCGGCTCCTCGGGCACCCCGGGGCCAATGTGGATGCAGGGCCCCGCCTTGAGCCCCGCGGGCAGGTGTCGGCTGGGCAGTGGGCTGGACGACCCGCACTGCCCGGCGCTCTTCCCGCCCACCGACCCACAGCGGGTACCGCTCTTGGCCCTCTGGCTCTTGGGTTTAGGGACAGAATATCACGAGGTAGTCATGTTGCATCAAGTCCATGCAAATCAAATAGCTGATCTGAATTTGATTCAAATCGCTGCCAAGAATGCCTGGTCCAGCATCACTTCCCTTTTGCCACACATTACTATTTGTCGCTCACATGTCCCGACTGCAGAGGTGTTAAGATGCCCTGTGCTTGCCAAGAGACAACATTCTGGAACATTCTCCATTGTAAATTCCATACAAATACAGAGCCCTTGTGTCTGTTCATGGCTATGCTACTGATGTGACTAGGCTGTGAAGCAGGGATCAACTTTCTTTTCTCTTTATTGCAGAGTTTATTAGCAGACGCTGCCATGCCTATCACATGCCTCTTTCATGCTTTCTTTCTTTCTTTCTTTTTCTTTTTGTCTTCTCTCTATCTCTCATTTACTGACTCACTCACTCACTCACTCACACAAACACACACACACACACACAGGCAAATACGGTTTCATTAAAGTGTGTAAAATATTTATTTAGTTTAGAAGGTCAATGTGTAATGTCATGTAATTTAGTCAGAGGGCAGCTGAGCAGTTGAGTGGTAGTAGATGTAGCAGGTGGCTTGGCTGTCAGTAGAAGACGATGGTATACGGACAACTGTTCTGCTCCTCGCACTCTACCCCACCCATCAGGTGGTCAAAGGCCCATTTAGCTGGGACAACGGAAGTCAAAGGGCCCGCTGTGAAAACAACAATACTTAAGTCAACATTAACTCATTTGGTCAATTTATGCAATTTAAGCATATTCAATAACAATAGCAGAAGATAATTTGAGATTTACTTTGAAAATAAGCATTTAGTCAAGGCTAGTCTTAAACCATATGGGAAACTGATCGTAGCAATTGAAACCACTATAAGTTATCACCATGATTGTACCAACACTTTTACTTACAGTACATGATGGCCACTCTATCCTGTCTGGTCCTATACCGATATTCGATCTGGTCATGAGTCAGACCCCAGCCTGTTAGAGAAGGTTTGAAACCAGTTGAGTGTGGGCATAAATGATCAGTTTATGGTCAGTTCCACAGGTTCTCAACCTCTTTGTGTTCTCAACCTATTTCATGAGCCTGTACAAAATTAGGTTGCCATTGGGTTCCTCAAAAATCCACAGTACACCAATTGAGAACCACTGGTCTTTGCTATTCCCATCAAATGTCAGCTGTGGTCAGTTAGCAGTTTGAGCTCTATGGTATTTGTGTTCTTACTTGCTGGTTCATTAGGCTGAAGATCCTCTCCAGTCTCATCCGCTGATGAACTCTGTTCCACCATGAGGTAGTCAAGAGCAGATTCAGATGGGACAGGGTAACTGGAGCCAGGGTGAGCTGTGACAAAAACACCACCACCACCACTCAAGTCAACATTTGGCATTCACTCATTGTCAGTATCAATTATGCTGGGTAAACAGTACATAGACACAGTGCAGTATATAAATAATTTAGGTTTTATGTTATTAAAGCTGCTCTAATGATCATTCTCTAGGTCAAACTAGGTCATACCTTGGTCTCCCTCATCATTGCCTGCTGATGACTTCAGGTTCTCCATTAGGTGTTCAACAGTCCAGTCAAATGGGCCAGGGGAACTGGACTCAGGGCCAGCTGTGACAATTAAAACACTCATGTCAAACATAATGACATTCAATGGTCACTCATTTTAGTTGTGAGTCTGACTACCTAACATGTTTTTTGATTATGAACCTGTGTCATGGATTGCATTTCAAAATGCCACTCTAGAAGTTTTTATGAGCCTGTACAAAATTAGGTTGCCATTGGGGTAAAAAAATCCGTAGTAATCCAATTGAGAACCACTGGTCTTTGCTATTCCCATCAAATATCAGCTGTGGTCAGTTAGCAGTTTGAGTTCTATGGTATTTGTGTTCTTACTTGGTGGTTCATTAGGCTGAAGATCCTCTCCAGTCTCATCCGCTGATGAACTCTGTTCCACCATGAGGTAGTCAAGAGCAGATTCAGATGGGACAGGGTAACTGGAGCCAGGGTGAGCTGTGAGAAAAACATCACCACCACCACTCAAGTCAACATTGGCATTCACTCATTGTCAGTATCAATTATGCTGGGTAAACAGTACATAGACACAGTGCAGTATATAGTTAATTTAGGTTTTATGTGATTGAAGCTGCTCTAATGATCATTCTCTAGGTCAAACAAGGTCATACCTTGGTCTCCCTCGTCATTGCCTGCTGATGACTTCAGGTTCTCCATTAGGTGTTCAACAGTCCAGTCAAATGGGCCTGGGGAACTGGACTCAGGGCCAGCTGTGACGTTTAAAACACTCATGTCAAACATAATGACATTCAATGGTCACTCATTTTAGTTGTGAGTCTGACTACCTAACATGTTTTTTGATTATGAACCTGTGTCATGGATTGCATTTCAAAATGCTACTCTAGAAGTTTTTATGAGCCTGTACAAAATTAGGTTGGCATTGGGGTAAAACATCTGTAGTAGTCCAATTGAGAACCACTGGTCTTTGCTATTCCCATCAAATGTCAGCCGTGGTCAGTTAGCAGCTCGAGTTCTACGGTATTTGTGTTCTTACTTGCTGGTTCATTAGGCTGAAGATCCTCTCCAGTCTCATCCGCTGATGAACTCTGTTCCACCATGAGGTAGTCAAGAGCAGATTCAGATGGGACAGGGTAACTGGAGCCAGGGTGAGCTGTGACAAAAACACCAACACCACCACTCAAGTCAACATTTGGCATTCACTCATTGTCAGTATCAATTATGCTGGGTAAACAGTACATAGACACAGTGCAGTATATAGTTAATTTAGGTTTTATGTGATTGAAGCTGCTCTAATGATCATTCTCTAGGTCAAACAAGGTCATACCTTGGTCTCCCTCGTCATAGCCTGCTGATGACTTCAGGTTCTCCATTAGGTGTTCAACAGTCCAGTCAAATGGGCCAGGGTAACTGGACTCAGGGCCAGCTGTGACAATTAAAACACTCATGTCAAACATAGTGACATTCAATAGTGTCATTGTCTACTGTATGTCCGTTTGCAATTTAATTACAATGGCAGATCAGACTTGGTTCATTTACGTAGGGAAAGGTTTGAAAGTTTAACTGTTTTATCAGTGCTATTTATACACTATTATGTAATTCCCATACAATTATACTCAGGGTATAAGCTAGCCAAAGATACTGCTATTGTGTACTTACTTGCTGGTTCATCAGCCTTAAGATCCAGTTCACCAGGCTGAGTGGTCTCCTCCATACTTGCCTTATCCTTGGCTAGTTCAGCAGGGTTGAGATGCTCTCCAGCCTGGGTGCTCCCCATCTCCGCCTCAGCCTGACTTGCTAGTTCAGCAGGCTCGAGACCTTCTCTGGTCTGCAGAACCCAGCGTGGCTTGCGCTTCTGTTGAAAAGCCCGCACAGAAGACTTCAGTCTTTCCTGGAGTTCTTCAGGTGTGTCTTTAGCCACATGGGTTGTCTTGCTCGGCTTGGCGTTAAGCCCAGAATAGGCCCATGTCGGTTTTCTCTCTTTGGCTGGCTTTTTCTTGGCCATGGCAGAGTGGACACAGATTCTGTAGTTCTTGGTCCTCTGTCGTGTTCTCCTTGGTCTTAGCCGGTTTCGGATGGTGTTCCAGAGGGATGTCATGGCTCCCATGAAGCACCCACTCTCTTCTCTCACCTCGCTTTTCACTTCCATCTTCGGCCGAAGTAGTGGAATGGAAAACAGACAGGCAGGATTACCAATATCAAACAGTTAAAATACGTGAATCAAGGTGTGAAATCTCCAGCAGAAAGCTCTTTCTCAGTGTTATCTCTGGTGTAGCCAGGTCCAACTGCTTCAGCGTGCTTCCTCAGTATTCTACTTTAACCAACATTCTAATTCTAGAACTCAACTGTGGTAGAATGTTCAGAAGATACCAAGTGGTGATGCCTCAAGCATTCTAGAACTCAACTTGTTATAATCTAAATTTATCCAGCAATATTCCTGATAGATGGATATGGTTATGGGATTTGGCAGACGCCTTTGTCCAAAGAATACAATAGTTAAACTTAACAGTGAACAGTTTTGAAAAGTTGATTAGACTACATTAAGGAGAAAAGCAATGAACAATAATGTCAATGCAACCAATAATAGTTCATTTATGAAAAACAAATACTATCATATACAGTAATATACAAACCATAACTCATAAGAAACGCTTAAGTAACTAAGTGTATGCTGAACGGATATGCCTTTAGACCCCTCTTGAAAGACCCAAAGACCCAGGAACAGAGACCACTGGACTACTCAGCACTTTGGTCAATGCACGCTGTATATAAATGTGCTATGAAAATACATTTGACATAGTTGCTTAACTCATTCCACCAACAAGGAATCACTGAGGAAAAGAGTCTTGAATTTGAAGTGTTTATGGCTGGTCAACACAATAGACATTCATTCAGAGATACATTGTGGTGGTAAACCATTGAGTACTAAACCATTCTCTTCTGAATTTCACAGGTAACCTGTGCAGTTGAGACAAGACCGCACAATTATGATTATGATCTTCCCTCTTCCCATAGATGGCTACTCGTATGAGCATGAGGCCATCGAAAGCTGGATCCGCACCAAGAACCGGAGCAGCCCCATGACCAACCTGCCCTTGCAGACCACGCTGCTCACACCCAACCACACCCTCAAGATGGCCATCTCCCGTTGGAGGACCAGCAACTGAGGCATGCTGGGATTACACTGCCGTTCGCCTCACGATGGCCAGACTTAACTTTGGAGACTAGGGATCTGCATGGCTACAGTCTTAGTGTCATGCTATGCAACTCAAAGGGAACAGGCTTGAGATATATTGAATGCCTCCAGTAGATCAGGATTAGCCTGAAAGCCAGCCCTAATTTACTGCGGTGGTCAATTCGGTTTGAAGTCCTTCCTCCATTGTCTATATGCCTCGTTTAGATATTTTCGGGCCAATAAAATAGTTTGGTCTAGATTTATATGATTATGGACACATGAGCAACAATGAAACAGTCATCCACATTATCTGAGCACGGTTGAGTAGATTTTGTTTACAACAAAATCGCTGCCGGTGGAGAAGCAAGATGTTTAGTCTCTGCTATCTGTTATACAAGATATTGTCATTTGACATCCTCAGATTTTGTGGGCAGGGTAAATTGGGGTTGACTTCCAGGCTTGGTTAATAACACACTCCATGATCAAATCAAAATGGCATGTTTACCAGACTCAAATTGTGATAAGAATTCAAAGCTGTCCACGCCAGGCTGACACAGGGTCTTATCAAAGATACTTGATCACTCCACTTTAACCCTCTCTGGTCTTATTCTTACCTCAACCTATAGTGTATGCTAGAGGTGTTTGGTTATATGAATTCACCACCACTCAGCATGTACTTTTCAGGAAAAAAAGTTCTTTGACGAAACCTTAAGCTGAAACTTTGACAACATATAAACCTGTAGAGCTGTTATGATTCTACAAATTATATCGAAGAACCACAAAGAGCTTTGATAGTGTGTGTAAAGTGCACTAGCAAGCATCTAACAATATAAAATAATTATTAACCTGTACTTAACCTGCTTTAACCAATATCATCTTATGTCTATGTGCCATACATTGGACGTAGTGACATTTGTCAAAATGTACATTTCATTAGCATTTACTCCATGGCTTGCATTTTGTATTAATGAAGATTCAGACATGTTCATTTTCGATTGGTCTGCCTTATGAAGTGACTGCTGTTGTACTAAATGCACTTTCCTGCGCATATCTTAGCATATTACCAAATAAAATGAGAAATGATGAAGCAACTCTACTATTTGCCTTTGCGTGTAAATATACAGCTCCCTTTAACTGTTGGCCAGTGAACCTTTCTAGAGCTATATCATATTTAAAAAATAACATACTGTGAATATATCCAAGTCAGCCAAATGCTTCCCAGTAATCTGACCCTTGGAAAATTATTTTCAAGCAGTCCTGAAGTAAGACTTTAAATACTGGTTCATATCTGGGTTTTGGTTCAGGCAGAATGTGTACAAGTTTGGACATTTTCCCTTTATTTTTGTTGCACCTGGTACCATAACTCTGTGGAAATACTACACCTATTAACATCCAATGGCAAAAAAATAGCAAATAAAAGATAAAAAAAAAAAGACATGATGTGACAGAAGTTGATATCAGTGTGATTCATTTGTGTATGTGTTAGTGTTTATGGAAGTGAGGCAACACTTAGCATGAGATAGAAGTGGGGTTTATTATAACTATATGACGGTGTTCCAGTACATTTAAGGATTATCTTAAACATGGCTACTACTGCAGACAGTATACATGATGCATGACCATCAAATACCTCCCCACTCTGGAGTATCAATCTGAAAACGGCAACTTTATAAACTGCAATTCTGACGTGCGTAAATCCCAGGAGTCTTCATTAAAGCATTGTAGTATATATTTATATACTTTTAAATAGGAAAACGTCTCTGTAATATAACCGCTGTGCAAAAATAACTAATATATATAAAATATATTGCTTTTACAATTGACGAAGCCATAGGCGCAGGAAATAAATAAACCAGGTGGCAACAAGCAGGAAGTAGAGAATATGAGGCTATTTATACAATGTACAAAGGGACTGTTCAGGATCATCCCCATCACACACACACACACACACACACACACACACACACACACACACACACACACACACAGACACACACACAGAAGCATTCTTACACGTTAATGAGAAGCAAACTGAGTACAAATATATACAGGTTTTAAATATCCTTAGAATACTAGAATGCCAATATAATAGACATTCATTCTGTAATTCTAATTACTAAGATCGAGTTTTAACTCTTAGGCTGTTTCTTAAAATTAACATTATTATTAATAATAATAATACTTTATTATAGTTCTGTTAATTTTGTGGTGGTACGGTTCAATGGCTGTTTCGTTTTTAACTATTGCAGCAAAAGCCTTGTCACACCGTGAGAGAGATGGTGTAGCATAGTCCAGCGCTGTCCAGCTATTTTCTGTTCTCTGAACTGTAACAGACATCTCAGTGGGTATGTCTAAACCCCCCTCTTCACTGTCATAACACTGATCTAGAATCAGTCTTAACGAGCACAACGGCTCGGATGTTTTGTAGCCTTCATGAGCGCCTTGGGTATATACACAACACTTCCATTTTGTGGTTAACTCAGCAATAGAAATATATCCATGCACAGCCGTTGCATTTTGATGTCCATTTGTAAGATACAGATACAGAAATATATCCATGTACAATTGTTCCATTTTGTTTGGCAGATAGGCCTGGTGGGCGGCAGGTCACACGTTGGACTCGATGAAGGAGCGTTTGGGCTTGATGGAGCTCATGTGGATGGGGTTGTCGCGGGCCAGGCTGGCCTGCTTCAGCTTGCTCTCGTTGCCGTAGTGCTGCTGCAGGGCCAGGGCCGGGTGCAGGTCGCCGGGGCCGTGGGCGTGGGAGCCGTTGTGCAGGCCGCCGCCCACGAGCGGGTACGGGTGCTCGTGGTAAGTGCTTCCTGTCTGAGACGAGTAGGCCAAGTCGCAGTTCATGCCCGGCGGCGCCGCCTGGCCGCCCGACGTGTGCCCGATGTAGCTCTCGGCCGGGTAGCCGTGCCAGCTGCGCCCGTTGCCGTGATGCCGCGGCTGCTGCTGAAGTTGTTGTTGTTGTTGTTGTTGTAGTAGGAGTTGCTGTTGGAAACGGGCCGTCTTGTCCATGACGCCCATGAAGGGGCGAGGCTTGTGCTCGCCAGCTGTGCCACCGCCGGTGCCGCTCTCTTGCCAGGAGGCCACGCCGCCGCTCTCGCTAGGGGAGACGGCCATCTTGTCCGCCGCCGGGCTCCTGTTGCGCCCGCCGCCGTCCGAGAGCACCCCGCTGGACGCCAGGCTGCTGGAGGAGCTGGACACGCGCACGTTTCCTCCGCCCCCGCCGTCCACCTCCCCCGCGCCGCACGCGGCCATCTCCAGACGCTCCGCTGCACGGGCGACGCTGCCGGACGCTGGCATGGCGTCGGCCGAGGACGGGCAGCAGTAAGGCTTGCGCTCGGGCGGCTCCTCGGGCACCCCGGGGCCAATGTGGATGCAGGGCCCCGCCTTGAGCCCCGCGGGCAGGTGTCGGCTGGGCAGTGGGCTGGACGACCCGCACTGCCCGGCGCTCTTCCCGCCCACCGACCCACAGCGGGTACCGCTCTTGGCCCTCTGGCTCTTGGGTTTAGGGACAGAATATCACGAGGTAGTCATGTTGCATCAAGTCCATGCAAATCAAATAGCTGATCTGAATTTGATTCAAATCGCTGCCAAGAATGCCTGGTCCAGCATCACTTCCCTTTTGCCACACATTACTATTTGTCGCTCACATGTCCCGACTGCAGAGGTGTTAAGATGCCCTGTGCTTGCCAAGAGACAACATTCTGGAACATTCTCCATTGTAAATTCCATACAAATACAGAGCCCTTGTGTCTGTTCATGGCTATGCTACTGATGTGACTAGGCTGTGAAGCAGGGATCAACTTTCTTTTCTCTTTATTGCAGAGTTTATTAGCAGACGCTGCCATGCCTATCACATGCCTCTTTCATGCTTTCTTTCTTTCTTTCTTTTTCTTTTTGTCTTCTCTCTATCTCTCATTTACTGACTCACTCACTCACTCACTCACACAAACACACACACACACACACAGGCAAATACGGTTTCATTAAAGTGTGTAAAATATTTATTTAGTTTAGAAGGTCAATGTGTAATGTCATGTAATTTAGTCAGAGGGCAGCTGAGCAGTTGAGTGGTAGTAGATGTAGCAGGTGGCTTGGCTGTCAGTAGAAGACGATGGTATACGGACAACTGTTCTGCTCCTCGCACTCTACCCCACCCATCAGGTGGTCAAAGGCCCATTTAGCTGGGACAACGGAAGTCAAAGGGCCCGCTGTGAAAACAACAATACTTAAGTCAACATTAACTCATTTGGTCAATTTATGCAATTTAAGCATATTCAATAACAATAGCAGAAGATAATTTGAGATTTACTTTGAAAATAAGCATTTAGTCAAGGCTAGTCTTAAACCATATGGGAAACTGATCGTAGCAATTGAAACCACTATAAGTTATCACCATGATTGTACCAACACTTTTACTTACAGTACATGATGGCCACTCTATCCTGTCTGGTCCTATACCGATATTCGATCTGGTCATGAGTCAGACCCCAGCCTGTTAGAGAAGGTTTGAAACCAGTTGAGTGTGGGCATAAATGATCAGTTTATGGTCAGTTCCACAGGTTCTCAACCTCTTTGTGTTCTCAACCTATTTCATGAGCCTGTACAAAATTAGGTTGCCATTGGGTTCCTCAAAAATCCACAGTACACCAATTGAGAACCACTGGTCTTTGCTATTCCCATCAAATGTCAGCTGTGGTCAGTTAGCAGTTTGAGCTCTATGGTATTTGTGTTCTTACTTGCTGGTTCATTAGGCTGAAGATCCTCTCCAGTCTCATCCGCTGATGAACTCTGTTCCACCATGAGGTAGTCAAGAGCAGATTCAGATGGGACAGGGTAACTGGAGCCAGGGTGAGCTGTGACAAAAACACCACCACCACCACTCAAGTCAACATTTGGCATTCACTCATTGTCAGTATCAATTATGCTGGGTAAACAGTACATAGACACAGTGCAGTATATAAATAATTTAGGTTTTATGTTATTAAAGCTGCTCTAATGATCATTCTCTAGGTCAAACTAGGTCATACCTTGGTCTCCCTCATCATTGCCTGCTGATGACTTCAGGTTCTCCATTAGGTGTTCAACAGTCCAGTCAAATGGGCCAGGGGAACTGGACTCAGGGCCAGCTGTGACAATTAAAACACTCATGTCAAACATAATGACATTCAATGGTCACTCATTTTAGTTGTGAGTCTGACTACCTAACATGTTTTTTGATTATGAACCTGTGTCATGGATTGCATTTCAAAATGCCACTCTAGAAGTTTTTATGAGCCTGTACAAAATTAGGTTGCCATTGGGGTAAAAAAATCCGTAGTAATCCAATTGAGAACCACTGGTCTTTGCTATTCCCATCAAATATCAGCTGTGGTCAGTTAGCAGTTTGAGTTCTATGGTATTTGTGTTCTTACTTGGTGGTTCATTAGGCTGAAGATCCTCTCCAGTCTCATCCGCTGATGAACTCTGTTCCACCATGAGGTAGTCAAGAGCAGATTCAGATGGGACAGGGTAACTGGAGCCAGGGTGAGCTGTGAGAAAAACATCACCACCACCACTCAAGTCAACATTGGCATTCACTCATTGTCAGTATCAATTATGCTGGGTAAACAGTACATAGACACAGTGCAGTATATAGTTAATTTAGGTTTTATGTGATTGAAGCTGCTCTAATGATCATTCTCTAGGTCAAACAAGGTCATACCTTGGTCTCCCTCGTCATTGCCTGCTGATGACTTCAGGTTCTCCATTAGGTGTTCAACAGTCCAGTCAAATGGGCCTGGGGAACTGGACTCAGGGCCAGCTGTGACGTTTAAAACACTCATGTCAAACATAATGACATTCAATGGTCACTCATTTTAGTTGTGAGTCTGACTACCTAACATGTTTTTTGATTATGAACCTGTGTCATGGATTGCATTTCAAAATGCTACTCTAGAAGTTTTTATGAGCCTGTACAAAATTAGGTTGGCATTGGGGTAAAACATCTGTAGTAGTCCAATTGAGAACCACTGGTCTTTGCTATTCCCATCAAATGTCAGCCGTGGTCAGTTAGCAGCTCGAGTTCTACGGTATTTGTGTTCTTACTTGCTGGTTCATTAGGCTGAAGATCCTCTCCAGTCTCATCCGCTGATGAACTCTGTTCCACCATGAGGTAGTCAAGAGCAGATTCAGATGGGACAGGGTAACTGGAGCCAGGGTGAGCTGTGACAAAAACACCAACACCACCACTCAAGTCAACATTTGGCATTCACTCATTGTCAGTATCAATTATGCTGGGTAAACAGTACATAGACACAGTGCAGTATATAGTTAATTTAGGTTTTATGTGATTGAAGCTGCTCTAATGATCATTCTCTAGGTCAAACAAGGTCATACCTTGGTCTCCCTCGTCATAGCCTGCTGATGACTTCAGGTTCTCCATTAGGTGTTCAACAGTCCAGTCAAATGGGCCAGGGTAACTGGACTCAGGGCCAGCTGTGACAATTAAAACACTCATGTCAAACATAGTGACATTCAATAGTGTCATTGTCTACTGTATGTCCGTTTGCAATTTAATTACAATGGCAGATCAGACTTGGTTCATTTACGTAGGGAAAGGTTTGAAAGTTTAACTGTTTTATCAGTGCTATTTATACACTATTATGTAATTCCCATACAATTATACTCAGGGTATAAGCTAGCCAAAGATACTGCTATTGTGTACTTACTTGCTGGTTCATCAGCCTTAAGATCCAGTTCACCAGGCTGAGTGGTCTCCTCCATACTTGCCTTATCCTTGGCTAGTTCAGCAGGGTTGAGATGCTCTCCAGCCTGGGTGCTCCCCATCTCCGCCTCAGCCTGACTTGCTAGTTCAGCAGGCTCGAGACCTTCTCTGGTCTGCAGAACCCAGCGTGGCTTGCGCTTCTGTTGAAAAGCCCGCACAGAAGACTTCAGTCTTTCCTGGAGTTCTTCAGGTGTGTCTTTAGCCACATGGGTTGTCTTGCTCGGCTTGGCGTTAAGCCCAGAATAGGCCCATGTCGGTTTTCTCTCTTTGGCTGGCTTTTTCTTGGCCATGGCAGAGTGGACACAGATTCTGTAGTTCTTGGTCCTCTGTCGTGTTCTCCTTGGTCTTAGCCGGTTTCGGATGGTGTTCCAGAGGGATGTCATGGCTCCCATGAAGCACCCACTCTCTTCTCTCACCTCGCTTTTCACTTCCATCTTCGGCCGAAGTAGTGGAATGGAAAACAGACAGGCAGGATTACCAATATCAAACAGTTAAAATACGTGAATCAAGGTGTGAAATCTCCAGCAGAAAGCTCTTTCTCAGTGTTATCTCTGGTGTAGCCAGGTCCAACTGATTCAGCGTGCTTCCTCAGTATTCTACTTTAACCAACATTCTAATTCTAGAACTCAACTGTGGTAGAATGTTCAGAAGATACCAAGTGGTGATGCCTCAAGCATTCTAGAACTCAACTTGTTATAATCTAAATCCACCAATATTCCTGATAGATGGATATGGTTATGGGATTTGGCAGACGCCTTTGTCCAAAGAATACAATAGTTAAACTTAACAGTGAACAGTTTTGAAAAGTTGACTAGACTACATTAAGGAGAAAAGCAATGAACAATAATGTCAATGCAACCAATAATAGTTCATTTATGAAAAACAAATACTATCATATACAGTAATATACAAACCATAACTCATAAGAAACGCTTAAGTAACTAAGTGTATGCTGAACGGATATGCCTTTAGACCCCTCTTGAAAGACCCAAAGACCCAGGAACAGAGACCACTGGACTACTCAGCACTTTGGTCAATGCACGCTGTATATAAATGTGCTATGAAAATACATTTGACATAGTTGCTTAACTCATTCCACCAACAAGGAATCACTGAGGAAAAGAGTCTTGAATTTGAAGTGTTTATGGCTGGTCAACACAATAGACATTCATTCAGAGATACATTGTGGTGGTAAACCATTGAGTACTAAACCATTCTCTTCTGAATTTCACAGGTAACCTGTGCAGTTGAGACAAGACCGCACAATTATGATTATGATCTTCCCTCTTCCCATAGATGGCTACTCGTATGAGCATGAGGCCATCGAAAGCTGGATCCGCACCAAGAACCGGAGCAGCCCCATGACCAACCTGCCCTTGCAGACCACGCTGCTCACACCCAACCACACCCTCAAGATGGCCATCTCCCGTTGGAGGACCAGCAACTGAGGCATGCTGGGATTACACTGCCGTTCGCCTCACGATGGGCAGACTTAACTTTGGAGACTAGGGATCTGCATGGCTACAGTCTTAGTGTCATGCTATGCAACTCAAAGGGAACAGGGATGAGATATATTGAATGCCTCCAGTAGATCAGGATTAGCCTGAAAGCCAGCCCTAATTTACTGCGGTGGTCAATTCGGTTTGAAGTCCTTCCTCCATTGTCTATATGCCTCGTTTAGATATTTTCGGGCCAATAAAATAGTTTGGTCTAGATTTATATGATTATGGACACATGAGCAACAATGAAACAGTCATCCACACATTATCTGAGCACGGTTGAGTAGATTTTGTTTACAACAAAATCGCTGCCGGTGGAGAAGCAAGATGTTTAGTCTCTGCTATCTGTTATACAAGATATTGTCATTTGACATCCTCAGATTTTGTGGGCAGGGTAAATTGGGGTTGACTTCCAGGCTTGGTTAATAACACACTCCATGATCAAATCAAAATGGCATGTTTACCAGACTCAAATTGTGATAAGAATTCAAAGCTGTCCACGCCAGGCTGACACAGGGTCTTATCAAAGATACTTGATCACTCCACTTTAACCCTCTCTGGTCTTATTCTTACCTCAACCTATAGTGTATAGAGGTGTTTGGTTATATGAATTCACCACCACTCAGCATGTACTTTTCAGGAAAAAAAGTTCTTTGACGAAACCTTAAGCTGAAACTTTGACAACATATAAACCTGTAGAGCTGTTATGATTCTACAAATTATATCGAAGAACCACAAAGAGCTTTGATAGTGTGTGTAAAGTGCACTAGCAAGCATCTAACAATATAAAATAAGTAGATGCACCGCATAGCGGTACACAATATGACCGCCGCTCAGTTCTGCACATTCTCTCCAAAACGAATTACGCTCGTCAACTTTCCTGTATGGCTGGGATTATACTTGCTGTTAGACCAACCGTAAGCATATGCGCCCGTGTGCGACCTGCTGTGTCCGGTGTACAGACTCGCTGCAGCATTACGCACCCTACTGGAGGTCTTCACTAGGGGGAGAATAGTAACATCAGATGTGGATGTGGCCATGTGCCATTGTTTACTCTCATGATTGCCCCCAGCTTCGATGTCGATAATGCATCTTGCAGTCACCTTTTTTTGTAGTGATCGCCCCCTACTTTCGTATCAGTATTGCATCTCGCGGACGCGTCATGTTCGCTTGCGACGACGTGCACGACCGACGCACCAAACGACCGCAAAATACGCGAGGCAGTCATGATACTAACACGAACGCGTTGTCTGCAGCAAGTCTAAACCTGCCTTATCACCGATTTGTGCAATATACTGTATGTATATCTCCTACTCTTGCAGCTCATGTGTATATGAGTGTGTGCATGTGTGAGTTTGCTTGTATAAAGATGTGTGTGTGTCTGTCTGTGTGTGTGAATGTGCATGTGTGCGCATGTGTGTGTGTGTGTGTGTGGAATCCGTGGAAGTGTGTTTATCTGTGCGTGTGAATCTGTTGATGTGTGTGTGCGAACTTAGTTACTTTTTAAACTGAGCCCCCTGCCGGCTCAACATAAAAATGCCAATCGGTTTTGCCAATAGCCTACTCACTATATTGGAATTTAACAGTTACGCCATTTTAACAGTAACGTCAGAACGTATAGAAGACATCACAACCTGCAAAAAGTAATTTCAGGGAGGTATCTAAAAAATACTTTAACCTACTGAGATACTGAAATACAGATGAATAGCCTGTTTGTTCAATAATGTCTAGTCAGTAGGCCTATACCAAATAAGAGAGGCCTATAGATAGAAACTGTGGTAATAAAATATGAAGATTTTGGTAGTTTGGGCTTTTCGTGTATCCTTCTACTGTAGCCATTTAGCCATCTACTATAGGCCTGAATTATATGCCAATGAAATTACACTTGTTAAACTCACCTCAATAAATATTTTGCAATCATTTAATGGGCAATGCTAAAGTTACTGTTACAAACCAGCGGCAGAGTTGGCGGTCCAACGGCGGTAACCACCAGTGGCCCACTGGAGTTTTGCTCATCAGTTCTCTGGCTGTCCACCGGCGGCTCAGAAGCGGCTCCAGATAAAGGGCCACCCTTTTGCCGCTTACTACCCACCAGCTTCTAATTGGCCTTATTTATGGCCATAATAATGAAAATGATGCACTAAAATAGCAATAATACATTATAACACTTTCCATTTGCCCTCAATCAGAACAATTTACAATTATTTACAGGAATTACCAAAGTTAGCAAATTTACTAAGGTGAAGACAGTGCCTGCTGATGAGAAACCTATAAATGTATTCTGTAATTTAATAATCCAATATAAAAACATTTATCCTCAGCAACTATCACACAGACTCACCACACATAGTATTAGGTTCAATACATTTTGTTTATTTATTTATTTTACTTGCTTTTGTTTATTTATTTTACATGCTCATTTACATGCTTTATTTATTGTACATGCTTAAACAATTTATTAAAATTATTTTTAATAATGATATATGTAACACACTCTTCAGATGTAAGGAAAGTAAAGATGCAAAGAAGTTGTGACAGACATTCATGGCTTGTTTCTCCCTTGATATTGGTGCCAGATTAATGAAAATGCAGTTCTACCTTGCTGGGGTGTTACTGGGAGCGTTGTGAGCGAATTTGACAGAGGTGTAGGTCTGATTGGTAAACTCTGAACAGATTAGAAATGAAAAGGCGTATTTAGTGAGATGATTACTGCAATGGCAGGGTTCATACAAAAAAAAATGAGCTGAATTTACTACCTTTTCACTACCATCAACATGTTTTCTACTACAAAAGCAAAAGGTGAAGAGTAATGTAATGCAATACCTTTCCGAAACACAATAACACATTTAAGAACAACGGGGATTTAACAATGGACAAAGCTACTGGCATTTGAACAGGGGTGTGTAGGCTGTCAATAGGCACTGTATTTACCGGCATGGCTGGAGTTGATGAAGCTTGCTGGGTGGTGGTGCTGGCAAAGGTGTAGTGGTCTGACTGGCAAACTCTGTTGAACAGATTGGATATGAAAAGACGTGTTTAGTGAGATGATTACTGCAATGGTATGACACCTGGCACGCTAACTAGCGCCTAAAGTACAAACACTTCTAAAGGATATTTCCACTTAATTTTCAGACAAACCAAGCAAGGGACCACATGTACAGACTCTATAAATACTAACCATGATGTCAGTTTTTTATTCAAATAACTTGAAAGAGATCGTCAGGTATAAATGCACCATGCTAGTGGCCAGTTCATTCATTCACATGCTGTTACATGCTAACTGGCGCCTAGAGTACAAACACTACTAAAGGATATTTCCACTTAATTTTCAGACAAACCAAGCTAGGGACCACATGTACAGACTCCATAAATACTAACCATGAAGTCCGTTTTTTATTTAAATTACTTGAAAGAGATCGTCAGGTATAAATGCACCATGCCAGTTCATTAATTCAGATGCTGTTACATGCTAACTAGCGCCTAAAGTAAACACTTCTAAAGGATATTTCCACTTAATTTTCGGGCAAACCAAGCTAGGGACCACATGTACAGACTCTATAAATACATTTTGGAAACAGGTGTTGGCTAGAATTACGCTTTACATACAGTTTTTAAAATGAAAATAGTAGAGATATAGAGAAGAGATGTTTTACTTACCTAGTCCTAAGCCTGCTACTGGTGGTTTGAGTACTGACATTGTAGGCTATAATTCGCATCTGCTTGGATGAGTTTGCTTGATTATGTTTCTAAACGTAAAGACATTTAACAACTTCTTTATCAGTCAGACGGTTACACAGTTACGTGCAAGAACAACAAGTCACGTAAGAGATGAAATCGTTTAGCTTACTGCAACATGAGAAATCAAGTAGTGTGAAACTAGCGACAGTAAAGAAAATTCCAATATGGCCGCCATTCGGAACTGAGAAATCACAACTCCATCTTCTTCGTTTGTCTTCTTCTCTCTGGTCTGATCTATCATTCACTGAGCAGCGCCAGCGCCACACACCAGTGGCAGCAGGCTGCAGTGTTTGAACGTGGTTGCATTAGTTCTGCTTTTGACGTTCTCATATAAAATCGTAATAAATACATAATTGTTTTATTTGGTAAGCACAGGGTAGCCACGGGGGTGCCAGTGACACAGCTACATGGGGCCATGGGGCCATTCTAGGCTTCAGTGTAGAGCAGCCACGTTGAGGGACCATTCACTAAATGCACACATAAATACATTTATTATAGCCCCCCATGGATGAAAGTCCACAAAACTTGGCATACTCCCAGAGGGTGTCAGGTTAATCATACACATGAAATTTGGTGCAGTTCATAGCATCTCATCTGAAGATAGGGGCAATTAAAGCAATATTACATTACATTTTCAATTTTTACCATGGGGGTGCAATTCACAAATGACTGGTTATAAGCTAAGTTGATCCGAGCTCTTGAGACCAACATACCATAAAAAATTTGTCATCCTCGGTGCCACGGTTCAGGTAGTTATGTAGGAAAAACTGCAATTTTTGGGCTTCGGGCGGGGCCAGCGCGGGGGGGGAGTGACCCCCGGGGACGAAACAAAATTTTTCCGTAAAAGTCTACTGGGGCTACATGCCCACCAAGTTTCATGTGCCCCGGTGTTAGGGTGTCCCGGGAATCGTTGACCAAAAATTCAGAACCGATGACGGAAAAAAAAAGAAAAAAACTTTGACAACAACTATATGACCGCTTCGCTAGCTATGCTAGCGGCGGTCATAATTATGACCGCTGCTAGCGTAGCTAGCGAAGCGGTCATATAGTTGTTGTCAAAGTTTTTTTTTTTTTTTCTTTTTTCCCGTCATTTTTCGTCAACGATTCCCGGGACACCGTAACACCGGAGCGCATGAAACTTGGTGGGCATGTAGCCCCAGTAGAGTTCTATGGAAAATTTTCGTTTCGTCCCCGGGGGTCACTCCACCCCCGCGCTGCCCCCGCCCGAAGCCCAAAAATGACAGTTTTTCCTACATAACTACCTGAACCGTGGCACCGAGGATGACAAAATGTTTATGGTATGTTGTTCTCTAGAGCTTGCATCAACTTAGCTTATAACCAGTCATTTGTGATTTGCCCCCCCATCGTAAAAATTGAAAATGCAATGTAATATTGCTTTAATTGCCCCTATCTTCAGATGAGATGTTATGAACTGCACCAAATTTCATGTGTATGATTAACCTGACACCCTCTGGGAGTATGCCAAGTTTTGTGGAATTTCATCCATGGGGGGCTATAAAATAAATGGATTTATGTGTACATTCAGGACTGTATACCCATCGGCCAGTAGATGGTGGTATTATCTGGAGTCTAAATCCCCCCCTGGGGATTTCAAAAACTGTTCCAAACATCTCAATCTCTGCTAGTTTTTGTCCTAGAAACATATAAGTGACACCATTAGAAACCTTTAATCAACTAGTTTCCAAATATGTTTTAAAAGAGAATGGTTGCTCTGGGTGCAACAAACATGCAGGAACACACACACACACACACACACACACACACACACACACACATAAATACACACACACACACGCATACCTACACACACACGCACCACTACATACACACATGTACATAAAACATTATACAAACACATGCACAAACACGCCCACACGCATGCACACATACACCCTTACACACACACACACACACACACACACACACACACACATGCACACACACATCTTTGAGTACATTTTGTGAGACCACCGGAGCTGAGAAGTGAGTGTGTGTGTGATGTACTATAGCCTGTGTGTGTGGGTGCGTTTCTGTGTGCCCATCTGTGTGTTTGCATGTGTGTATATGTGTATATGTGCATGTTCTGTGTGTGTTCTCTTTCTTTCTCTCTCTCTCTCTCTCTCTCTCTCTCTCTCTCTCTCTCTCTGTGTCTGTGTTATCTGTGTGTATTCTGTGTGTGTTCTCTCTTTCTCTCTCTCTCTCTCTGGGTGTGCCTGTGTGTGTGTGTGTGTGTGTGTGTGTGTGTGTGTGCGAGTGTGTGTGTGTGAGTGTGTGCCTGTGTATGTGTGTTTGTGTGTGTGTGTGTGTGTGCACACGCGTGCATGTGAGTGTGTGTGTGTGTGTGTGTGTGTGTGTGTGTGTGTTATCTGATATTGGAGTGACAGTGACGGCAGAGAACACAGTGAACATATACTCAGAGACACATTAAACACACACACAAGCAGACACACACTCACACTAGACAGAGAAGCACTCATACACAAAAGCAAGCGCACACATGCACACACTCATTTACATACATAAAAGTTGCAGTAGGGATGGAGTAGGCGATGGAAACACAAGCGTGATTGATATTTGCGGAGAGAATGTGCAGGACTGAGCGGCGGTCATATTGTGTATCGCTTTGCGGTACATCTAGTTATTAACCTGTACTTAACCTGCTTTAACCCATATCATCTTATGTCTATGTGCCATATATTGGACGTAGTGACATTTGTCAAAATGTACATTTCATTAGCATTTACTCCATGGCTTGCATTTTGTATTAATGAAGATTCAGACATGTTCATTTTCGATTGGTCTGCCTTATGAAGTGACTGCTGTTGTACTAAATGCACTTTCCTGCGCATATCTTAGCATATTACCAAATAAAATGAGAAATGATGAAGCAACTCTACTATTTGCCTTTGCGTGTAAATATACAGCTCCCTTTAACTGTTGGCCAGTGAACCTTTCTAGAGCTATATCATATTTAAAAAATAACATACTGTGAATATATCCAAGTCAGCCAAATGCTTCCCAGTAATCTAACCCTTGGAAAATTATTTTCAAGCAGTCCTGAAGTAAGACTTTAAATACTGGTTCATATCTGGGTTTTGGTTCAGGCAGAATGTGTACAAGTTTGGAAATTTTCCCTTTATTTTTGTTGCACCTGGTACCATAACTCTGTGGAAATACTACACCTATTAACATCCAATGGCAAAAAAATCAACAATAGCAAATAAAAGATTAAAAAAAAAAGACATGATGTGACAGAAGTTGATATCAGTGTGATTCATTTGTGTATGTGTTAATGTTTATGGAAGTGAGGCAACACTTAGCATGAGATAGAAGTGGGGTTTATTATAACTATATGACGGTGTTCCAGTACATTTAAGGATTATCTTAAACATGGCTACTACTGCAGACAGTATACATGATGCATGACCATCAAATACCTCCCCACTCTGGAGTATCAATCTGAAAACGGCAACTTTATAAACTGCAATTCTGACGTGCGTAAATCCCAGGAGTCTTCATTAAAGCATTGTAGTATATATTTATATACTTTTAA
The DNA here is from genome assembly GCF_963854185.1 of Sardina pilchardus. NCBI lineage: Eukaryota > Metazoa > Chordata > Actinopteri > Clupeiformes > Clupeidae > Sardina > Sardina pilchardus. The sequence continues at coordinate 13,544,945 of NC_085016.1, forward strand.
ATAGGAAAACGTCTCTGTAATATAACCGCTGTGCAAAAATAACTAATATATATAAAATATATTGCTTTTACAATTGACGAAGCCATAGGCGCAGGAAATAAATAAACCAGGTGGCAACAAGAAGGAAGTAGAGAATATGAGGCTATTTATACAATGTACAAAGAGGGACTGTTCAGGATCATCCCCGTCACACACACACACACACACACACACGGAAGCATTCTTACACATTAACGAGAAGCAAACTGAGTACAAATATATACAGGTTTTAAATATCCTTAGAATACTAGAATGCCCATATAATAGACATTCATTCTGTAATCTAATTACTAAGATCGAGTTTTAACTCTTAGGCTGTTTCTTAAAATTAACATTATTATTATTAATAATAATACTTTATTATAGTTCTGTTAATTTTGTGGTGGTAGGGTTCAATGGCTGTTTCGTATTTAACTATTGCAGCAAAAGCCTTGTCACACCGTGAGAGAGATGGCGTAGCATAGTCCAGCTGTCCAGCTATTTTCTGTTCTCTGAACTGTAACAGACATCTCAGTGGGTATGTCTAAACCCCCCTCTTCACTGTCATAACACTGATCTAGAATCAGTCTTAACGAGCACAACGGCTCGGATGTTTTGTAGCCTTCATGAGCGCCTTGGGTATATACACAACACTTCCATTTTGTGGTTAACAAGGCTGGTAAGGATCTTGATATGATTCTGCTACGTAACTGTACTGCAGACAACGTTTGGGTTAATCCTCTACATGTATCAGATCATTACTTCATTAGATTCTCTGTGCGTCTCCTTGATAACCCTACAGTTCCTGCTCCGACGATGTCATTCCGACGGAACCTCAGAAGCCTCTCAAGTGAAAATTTTGCAACATTAGTAACTTCTGCTCTACCTATTCCAAGCTCATTCTCATCACTTGAGGTTAATGATGCTACAGACACTCTTTGCACTACACTGGCATCCTGTCTGAATGCAGCATGTCCTCTTTCCACAAGACCCACTCGTTCTAAACCTCGCCATCCATGGCTGACAAACAGTATACGCTCAGTACGCAAGGAACTTAGAGCTGCTGAAAGGAAATGGCGTAAATCTGGAGATAGAAATGATCTTAGTAAATACCAGTCTATGCTATCATCTTTTTCATCCACTGTCACACTTGCAAAAAGAACATATTATCAGAGTAAGATTGAGAATGCCACTGACAGCAGAAAACTTTTTGCTACGTTCAAGTCTCTTCTCAATCCTCCACCACCGCCATCAGCTACTTCACTGTCAGCAGATGACTTTGCAACATTTTTCACTGAGAAAGTTGCTAAGATAAGTGCTCAGTTTGATGACCCTATAAGAAGGACTCTGCCTGGTGTTAGCATGATGCCATCATTGGACTTTTTCTCTCCTCTTGATGAGGAAGCGGTCTCTCAACTGCTTCAGCGAAGCCGTCCAACAACATGCCCTTTGGATCCTGTCCCGTCTACGCTCCTGCAGTCTATAGCACCCGCTATTATACCGGCAGTCACACATGTATTTAATACTTCACTCAGTTCTGGAATAGTTCCTTCTTCTTTTAAACAGGCAAGAATTACGCCTTTGCTGAAGAAAAGTACACTTAATTCAACTGATGTGAAGAACTACAGACCTGTCTCCCTTCTTCCTTTCTTGTCAAAGGTTTTGGAGAAAGTGGTCTTCAAGCAAATGTGTGACTTCCTCTATCAGAATAACCTACTAGACCATGCAGTCTGGTTTCAAGAGTGGTCATTCTACTGAAACTGCTCTTCTATCTGTGACTGAAGCATTGAGAGTAGCTAAGTCCTCTGCTCAGTCATCAGTGTTAATTCTGTTAGATTTATCTGCAGCCTTTGATACGGTTAACCATGACATTCTCCTTTCTACACTATATGAACTGGGAATTTCTGGGAAAGCTCTTGACTGGTTCAAGTCTTACCTTAAAGGGCGTTCTTTTAGCGTGTCTTGGCAGGGACAGATATCAAAGTCTCATGACCTCACTACAGGAGTCCCCCAAGGATCAGTATTAGGGCCCCTCCTTTTCTCTATTTACACCACTTCTTTAGGTGGGATTATTCGCTCTCATGGATTTGAATATCATTGCTATGCGGACGACACTCAACTTTTCCTATCCTTCCCACCTGAGGACTCTAGTGTTTCCCATCGGATCTCTGCATGCCTGAAGGACATTTCAATCTGGATGAAGGATCAGCACCTTCAGCTTAATCTTTCCAAAACTGAGCTCTTGGTGTTTCCAGCAAAAACAGCTATTCCCCAACAGATCAATATCCAGCTTGATTCATCCTCACTGACTCCAACCAGATCGGCACGTAACTTGGGTGTCATAATTGATGACCAACTTACTTTCTCTGAGCATGTTGCCTCAATTGCAAAGTCATGTCGGTATACCCTGTACAACATTAGGAAGATCAGACCTTATCTGACACAAGATTCCACTCAGCTTCTTGTACAGGCAATGGTTATCTCCAAGCTGGACTACTGTAATTCTCTGTTAGCTGGCCTACCTGCTTGTGTATTAAGACCACTACAGTTGATTCAGAATGCTGCAGCACGACTGGTCTTCAATCAGCCAAAGAGGACACATGTAACCCCTCTCCTAGTTACTCTCCACTGGCTCCCTATAGTAGCCAGAATTAAATTTAAATCTCTCACTCTGGCCTATAGGACACTGACTGGATCTGCTCCCAGCTACTTCAGTTCTTTAATCACGATGTACATTCCCAACCGCCCATTGCGATCTTCTGAGGAGCGTCTGTTATGTCGACCAACCATACATGCTAGGTCAAATTGTAGATCCTATTCTTCAGTGGTTCCGTGTTGGTGGAATGAGTTGCCCAGTGCTCTCCGTTCCAGCAACAGCTTTGGATCTTTTAAGAGGGGTCTTAAGGCATATTTATTTAATATGCTCTTAGTCCTTTGAGTTTGTGATGTGTTATGGTTTGTATAATAGTATTGTTTTGTTATAATTTGTCTATTGATAGAATTTGAAATTTATTTTGCTATTGTCCTTAAATTTAGCCATACCATGCTTTAGTTATTATTATTATATATAATTAACTGAGTGACTTATTTGATTGCTATTCTCATTTCACTGTTTTATTTCTCATTAGGTTAGTGCTTAAAATTATTGTTTTACTGATAATGTTACTATTCTCCCTAGTTTGTAATTGTTCACTGTTAATTTAATTTGTATTGTTATTTATTTGTATGTCGCTTTGTTCAAAGGCGTCTGCTAAATAACCATAGCCATAGCCATAGCCATAGCCATAGCCATAACTCAGCAATAGAAATATATCCATGCACAGCCGTTGCATTTTGATGTCCATTTGTAAGATACAGATACAGAAATATATCCATGTACAATTGTTCCATTTTGTTGTATATTGAAAGATATTCGAAGCAAATATATCCATGTACAGTTTCAACTGCTTGAAGAACCTTCCTTTTGACCGAGAAGAGTACTATGCTGATTACAAGCGAACAGAGATGATGTGGCCAGACAAGATGTGTCCAGCCTGTTTTTAGCTGGTGCAGAGCTGGCAGATAGGCCTGGCGGCAGGTCACACGTTGGACTCGATGAAGGAGCGTTTGGGCTTGATGGAGCTCATGTGGATGGGGTTGTCGCGGGCCAGGCTGGCCTGCTTCAGCTTGCTCTCGTTGCCGTAGTACTGCTGCAGGGCCAGGGCCGGGTGCAGGTCGCCGGGGCCGTGGGCGTGGGAGCCGTTGTGCCGCCTGGCCGCCCGACGTGTGCCCGATGTAGCTCTCGGCCGGGTAGCCGTGCCAGCTGCGCCCGTTGCCGTGATGCCGCGGCTGCTGCTGAAGTTGTTGTTGTTGTTGTTGTTGTTGTTGCTGTAGTAGAAGTTGCTGTTGGAAACGGGCCGTCTTGTCCATGACGCCCATGAAGGGGCGAGGCTTGTGCTCGCCAGCTGTGCCACCGCCGGTGCCGCTCTCTTGCCAGGAGGCCACGCCGCCGCCGCCGCCGCTCTCGCTAGGGGAGACGGCCATCTTGTCCGCCGCCGGGCTCCTGTTGCGCCCGCCGCCGTCCGAGAGCACCCCGCTGGACGCCAGGCTGCTGGAGGAGCTGGACACGCGCACGTTTCCTCCGCCCCCGCCGTCCACCTCCCCCGCGCCGCACGCGGCCATCTCCAGACGCTCCGCTGCCCGGGCGACGCTGCCGGACGCTGGCATGGCGTCGGCCGAGGACGGGCAGCAGTAAGGCTTGCGCTCGGGCGGCTCCTCGGGCACCCCGGGGCCGATGTGGATGCAGGGCCCCGCCTTGAGCCCCGCGGGCAGGTGTCGGCTGGGCAGTGAGCTGGACGACCCGCACTGCCCGGCGCTCTTCCCGCCCACCGACCCACAGCGGGTACCGCTCTTGGCCCTCTGGCTCTTGGGTTTAGGGACAGAATATCACGAGGTAGTCATGTTGCATCAAGTCCATGCAAATCAAATAGCTGATCTGAATTTGATTCAAATCGCTGCCAAGAATGCCTGGTCCAGCATCACTTCCCTTTTGCCACACATTACTATTTGTCGCTCACATGTCCCGACTGCAGAGGTGTTAAGATGCCCTGTGCTTGCCAAGAGACAACATTCTGGAACATTCTCCATTGTAAATTCCATACAAATACAGAGCCCTTGTGTCTGTTCATGGCTATGCTACTGATGTGACTAGGCTGTGAAGCAGGGATCAACTTTCTTTTCTCTTTATTGCAGAGTTTATTAGCAGACGCTGCCATGCCTATCACATGCCTCTTTCATGCTTTCTTTCTTTCTTTCTTTTTCTTTTTGTCTTCTCTCTATCTCTCATTTACTGACTCACTCACTCACTCACTCACACAAACACACACACACACACACACACACACACACACACACACACACAGGCAAATACGGTTTCATTAAAGTGTGTAAAATATTTATTTAATTTAGAAGGTCAATGTGTAATGTCATGTAATTTAGTCAGAGGGCAGCTGAGCAGTTGAGTGGTAGTAGATGTAGCAGGTGGCTTGGCTGTCAGTAGAAGACGATGGTATACGGACAACTGTTCTGCTCCTCGCACTCTACCCCACCCATCAGGTGGTCAAAGGCCCATTTAGCTGGGACAACGGAAGTCAAAGGGCCCGCTGTGAAAACAACAATACTTAAGTCAACATTAACTCATTTGGTCAATTTATGCAATTTAAGCATATTCAATAACAATAGCAGAAGATAATTTGAGATTTACTTTGAAAATAAGCATTTAGTCAAGGCTAGTCTTAAACCATATGGGAAACTGATCGTAGCAATTGAAACCACTATAAGTTATCACCATGATTGTACCAACACTTTTACTTACAGTACATGATGGCCACTCTATCCTGTCTGGTCCTATACCGATATTCGATCTGGTCATGAGTCAGACCCCAGCCTGTTAGAGAAGGTTTGAAACCAGTTGAGTGTGGGCATAAATGATCAGTTTATGGTCAGTTCCACAGGTTCTCAACCTCTTTGGGTTCTCAACCTATTTCATGAGCCTGTACAAAATTAGGTTGCCATTGGGTTCCTCAAAAATCCACAGTACACCAATTGAGAACCACTGGTCTTTGCTATTCCCATCAAATGTCAGCTGTGGTCAGTTAGCAGTTTGAGCTCTATGGTATTTGTGTTCTTACTTGCTGGTTCATTAGGCTGAAGATCCTCTCCAGTCTCATCCGCTGATGAACTCTGTTCCACCATGAGGTAGTCAAGAGCAGATTCAGATGGGACAGGGTAACTGGAGCCAGGGTGAGCTGTGACAAAAACACCACCACCACCACTCAAGTCAACATTTGGCATTCACTCATTGTCAGTATCAATTATGCTGGGTAAACAGTACATAGACACAGTGCAGTATATAAATAATTTAGGTTTTATGTTATTAAAGCTGCTCTAATGATCATTCTCTAGGTCAAACTAGGTCATACCTTGGTCTCCCTCATCATTGCCTGCTGATGACTTCAGGTTCTCCATTAGGTGTTCAACAGTCCAGTCAAATGGGCCAGGGGAACTGGACTCAGGGCCAGCTGTGACAATTAAAACACTCATGTCAAACATAATGACATTCAATGGTCACTCATTTTAGTTGTGAGTCTGACTACCTAACATGTTTTTTGATTATGAACCTGTGTCATGGATTGCATTTCAAAATGCCACTCTAGAAGTTTTTATGAGCCTGTACAAAATTAGGTTGCCATTGGGGTAAAAAAATCCGTAGTAATCCAATTGAGAACCACTGGTCTTTGCTATTCCCATCAAATATCAGCTGTGGTCAGTTAGCAGTTTGAGTTCTATGGTATTTGTGTTCTTACTTGCTGGCTCATTACGCTGAAGATCCTCTCCAGTCTCATCCGCTGATGAACTCTGTTCCACCATGAGGTAGTCAAGAGCAGATTCAGATGGGACAGGGTAACTGGAGCCAGGGTGAGCTGTGAGAAAAACATCACCACCACCACTCAAGTCAACATTTGGCATTCACTCATTGTCAGTATCAATTATGCTGGGTAAACAGTACATAGACACAGTGCAGTATATAGTTAATTTAGGTTTTATGTGATTGAAGCTGCTCTAATGATCATTCTCTAGGTCAAACAAGGTCATACCTTGGTCTCCCTCGTCATTGCCTGCTGATGACTTCAGGTTCTCCATTAGGTGTTCAACAGTCCAGTCAAATGGGCCTGGGGAGCTGGACTCAGGGCCAGCTGTGACAATTAAAACACTCATGTCAAACATAATGACATTCAATGGTCACTCATTTTAGTTGTGAATCTGACTACCTAACATGTTTTTTGATTATGAACCTGTGTCATGGATTGCATTTCAAAATGCTACTCTAGAAGTTTTTATGAGCCTGTACAAAATTAGGTTGGCATTGGGGTAAAACATCTGTAGTAGTCCAATTGAGAACCACTGGTCTTTGCCATTCCCATCAAATGTCAGCCGTGGTCAGTTAGCAGCTCGAGTTCTATGGTATTTGTGTTCTTACTTGCTGGTTCATTAGGCTGAAGATCCTCTCCAGTCTCATCCACTGATGAACTCTGTTCCACCATGAGGTAGTCAAGAGCAGATTCAGATGGGACAGGGTAACTGGAGCCAGGGTGAGCTGTGACAAAAACACCAACACCACCACTCAAGTCAACATTTGGCATTCACTCATTGTCAGTATCAATTATGCTGGGTAAACAGTACATAGACACAGTGCAGTATATAATTAATTTAGGTTTTATGTGATTGAAGCTGCTCTAATGATCATTCTCTAGGTCAAACAAGGTCATACCTTGGTCTCCCCCGTCATAGCCTGCTGATGACTTCAAGTTCTCCATTAGGTGTTCAACAGTCCAGTCAAATGGGCCAGGGGAACTGGACTCAGGGCCAGCTGTGACAATTAAAACACTCATGTCAAACATAGTGACATTCAATAGTGTCATTGTCTATGTCCGTTTGTAATTTAATTACAATGGCAGATCAGACTTGGTTCATTTACGTAGGGAAAGGTTTGAAAGTTTAACTGTTTTATCAGTGCTATTTATACACTATTATGTAATTCCCATACAATTATACTCAGGGTATAAGCTAGCCAAAGATACTGCTATTGTGTACTTACTTGCTGGTTCATCAGCCTTAAGATCCAGTTCACCAGGCTGAGTGGTCTCCTCCATACTTGCCTTATCCTTGGCTAGTTCAGCAGGGTTGAGATGCTCTCCAGCCTGGGTGCTCCCCATCTCCGCCTCAGCCTGACTTGCTAGTTCAGCAGGCTCGAGACCTTCTCTGGTCTGCAGAACCCAGCGTGGCTTGCGCTTTAGTTGAAAAGCCCGCACAGAAGACTTCAGTCTTTCCTGGAGTTCTTCAGGTGTGTCTTTAGCCACATGGGTTGTCTTGCTCGGCTTGGCGTTAAGCCCAGAATAGGCCCATGTCGGTTTTCTCTCTTTGGCTGGCTTTTTCTTGGCCATGGCAGAGTTGACACAGATTCTGTAGTTCTTGGTCCTCTGTCGTGTTCTCCTTGGTCTTAGCCGGTTTCGGATGGTGTTCCAGAGGGATGTCATGGCTCCCATGAAGCACCCACTCTCTTCTCTCACCTCGCTTTTCACTTCCATCTTCGGCCGAAGTAGTGGAATGGAAAACAGACAGGCAGGATTACCAATATCAAATAGTTAAAATACGTGAATCAAGGTGTGAAATCTCCAGCAGAAAGCTCTTTCTCAGTGTTATCTCTGGTGTAGCCAGGTCCAACTGATTCAGCGTGCTTCCTCAGTATTCTACTTTAACCAACATTCTAATTCTAGAACTCAACTGTGGTAGAATGTTCAGAAGATACCAAGTGGTGATGCCTCAAGCATTCTAGAACTCAACTTGTAATCTAAATCCACCAATATTCCTGATAGATGGATATGGTTATGGGATTTGGCAGACGCCTTTGTCCAAAGAATACAATAGTTAAACTTAACAGTGAACAGTTTTGAAAAGTTGACTAGACTAAATTAAGGAGAAAAGCAATGAACAATAATGTCAATGCAACCAATAATAGTTAATTTATGAAAAACAAATACTATCATATACAGTAATATACAAACCATAACTCATAAGAAACGCTTAAGTAACTAAGTGTATGCTGAACGGATATGCCTTTAGACCCCTCTTGAAAGACCCAAAGACCCAGGAACAGAGAGCACTGGACTACTCAGCACTTTGGTCAGTGCACGCTGTATATAAATGTGCTATGAAAATACATTTGACATAGTTGCTTAACTCATTCCACCAACAAGGAATCACTGAGGAAAAGAGTCTTGAATTTGAAGTGTTTATGGCTGGTCAACACAATAGACATTCATTCAGAGATACATTGTGGTGGTAAACCATTGAGTGCTAAACCATTCTCTTCTGAATTTCACAGGTAACCTGTGCAGTTGAGACAAGACCGCACAATTATGATTATGATCTTCCCTCTTCCCATAGATGGCTACTCGTATGAGCATGAGGCCATCGAAAGCTGGATCCGCACCAAGAACCGGAGCAGCCCCATGACCAACCTGCCCTTGCAGACCACGCTGCTCACACCCAACCACACCCTCAAGATGGCCATCTCCCGTTGGAGGACCAGCAACTGAGGCATGCTGGGATTACACTGCCGTTCGCCTCACGATGGCCAGACTTAACTTTGGAGACTAGGGATCTGCATGGCTGCAGTCTTAGTGCCATGCTATGCAACTCAAAGGGAACAAGGATGAGATATATTGAATGCCTCCAGTAGATCAGGGTTAGCCTGAAAGCCAGCCCTAATTTATTACGGTGGTCAATTCGGTGTGGAGTCCTTCTTCCATTGTCTATATGCCTCGTTTAAATATTTTCGGGCCAATAAAATAGTTTGGTCTAGAATTATATGATTATGGACACATGAGCAACAATGAAACAGTCATCCACATTATCTAAGCACGGTTGAGTAGATTTTGTTTACAACAAAATCGCTGCCGGTTGAGAAGCAAGATGTTTAGTCTCTGCTATCTGTTATACAAGATATTGTCATTTGACATCCTCAGATTTTGTGGGCAGGGTAAATTGGGGTTGACTTCCAGGCTTGGTTAATAACACACTCCATGATCAAATCAAAATGGCATGTTTACCAGACTCAAATTGTGATAAGAATTCAAAGCTGTCCACGCCAGGCTGACACAGGGTCTTATCAAAGATACTTGATCACTCCACTTTAACCCTCTCTGGTCTTATTCTTACCTCAACCTATAGTGTATGCTAGAGGTGTTTGGTTATATTAATTCACCACCACTCAGCATGTACTTTTCAGGAAAAAAAGGTCTTTGACGAAACCTAAGCTGAAACTTTGACAACATATAAACCTGTAGAGCTACAGATTATATCGAAGAACCACAAAGAGCTTTGATAGTGTGTGTAAAGTGCACTAGCAAGCATCTAACAATATAAAATAATTATTAACCTGTACTTAACCTGCTTTAACCAAAATCACCTTATGTCTATGTGCCATATATTGGACGTAGTGACATTTGTCAAAATGTACATTTCATTAGCATTTACTCCATGGCTTGCATTTTGTATTAATGAAGATTCAGACATGTTCATTTTCGACTGGTCTGCCTTATGAAGTGTAAATCATCTACTGATTGCTGTTGTACTAAATGCACTTTCCTGCACATACCTTAGCATATTACCAAATAAAACGAGAAATGATAAAGCAACTCTACTATTTGCCTTTGCATGTAATACAGCTCCTTTTAACTGTTGGCCTGTGAACCTTTTTAGAGCTATATATTATTTGAAAAATAACATATTGTGAATATATCCAAGTCAGCCAAATGCTTCCCAGTAATGTGACCCATGGAAAATAATTTTCAAGCAGTCCTGAAGTAAGACTTTAAATACTGGTGCATATCTGGGTTTTGGTTCGGGCAGAATGTGTACAAGTTTGGACATTTTCCCTTTATTTTTGTTGCACCTGGTACCATAACTCTGCGGAAATACTACACCTAATTAACATCCAATGGCAAAAAAATCAACAATAGCAAATAAAATATTAAAAAAAGAGACATGATGTGACAGAAGTTGATATCAGTGTGATTCATTTGTGTATGTGTTAATGTTTATGGAAGTGAGGCGACACTCAGCATGAGATAGAAGTGGGGTTTATTATAACTATATGACGGTGTTCCAGTACATTTAAGGATTATCTTAAACATGGCTACTACTGCAGACAGTATACATGATGCATGACCATCAAATACCTCCCCACTCTGGAGTATCAATCTGAAAACGGCAACTTTATAAACTGCAATTCTGACGTGCGTAAATCCCAGGAGTCTTCATTAAAGCATTGTAGTATATATTCATATACTTTTAAATAGGAAAACGTCTCTGTAATATAACCGCTGTGCAAAAATAACTAATATATATAAAATATATTGCTTTTACAATTGACGAAGCCATAGGCGCAGGAAATAAATAAACCAGGTGGCAACAAGCAGGAAGTAGAGAATATGAGGCTATTTATACAATTTACAAAGGGACTGTTCAGGATCATCCCCATCACACACACACACACACACACACACACACACACACACACACACACACACACACACACACACACACACACACACTCAGAGAGAAGCATTCTTACACATTAACGAGAAGCAAACTGAGTACAAATATATACAGGTTTTAAATATCCTTAGAATACTAGAATGCCCATATAATAGACATTCATTCTGTAATTCTAATTACTAAGATCGAGTTTTAACTCTTAGGCTGTTTCTTAAAAATTAACATTATTATTATTAATAATAATACTTTATTATAGTTCTGTTAATTTTGTGGTGGTAGGGTTCAATGGCTGTTTCATATTTAACTATTGCAGCAAAAGCCTTGTCACACTGTGAGAGAGATGGCGTAGCATAGTCCAGCGCTGTCCAGCTATTTTCTGTTCTCTGAACTGTAACAGACATCTCAGTGGGTATGTCTAAACCCCCTCTTCACTGTCATAACACTGATCTAGAATCAGTCTTAACGAGCACAACGGCTCTGGTATTTTGTAGCCTTCATGAGCGCCTTGGGTATATACACAACACTTCCATTTTGTGGTTAACTCAGCAATAGAAATATATCCATGCACAGCCGTTGCATTTTGATGTCCATTTGTAAGATTCAGATACAGAAATATATCCATGTACAATTGTTCCATTTTGTCGTATATTGAAAGATTTTGAAGCAAATATATCCATGTACTGTACAGTTTCAACTGGTTGAGGAACCTTCCTTTTGACCGAGAAGAGTAATATGCTGATTACAAGCCAACAGAGATGACGTGTGACCAGACGAGGTGTGACCAGCCTGTTTTTAGCTGGTGCAGAGCTGGCAGATAGGCCTGGCGGCAGGTCACACGTTGGACTCGATGAAGGAGCGTTTGGGCTTGATGGAGCTCATGTGGATGGGGTTGTCGCGGGCCAGGCTGGCCTGCTTCAGCTTGCTCTCGTTGCCGTAGTGCTGCTGCAGGGCCAGGGCCGGGTGCAGGTCGCCGGGGCCGTGGGCGTGGGAGCCGTTGTGCAGGGCGCCCACGAGCGGGTACGGGTGCTCGTGGTAAGTGCTTCCTGTCTGAGACGAGTAGGCCAAGTCGCAGTTCATGCCCGGCGGCGGCAGCGCCTGGCCGCCCGACGTGTGCCCGATGTAGCTCTCGGCCGGGTAGCCATGCCAGCTGCGCCCGTTGCCGTGATGCCGCGGCTGCTGCTGAAGTTGTTGTTGTTGTTGTTGTTGTAGTAGGAGTTGCTGTTGGAAACGGGCCGTCTTGTCCATGACGCCCATGAAGGGGCGAGGCTTGTGCTCGCCAGCTGTGCCACCGCCGGTGCCGCTCTCTTGCCAGGAGGCCACGCCGCCGCTGCCGCTCTCGCTAGGGGAGACGGCCATCTTGTCCGCCGCCGGGCTCCTGTTGCGCCCGCCGCCGTCCGAGAGCACCCCGCTGGACGCCAGGCTGCTGGAGGAGCTGGACACGCGCACGTTTCCTCCGCCCCCGCCGTCCACCTCCCCCGCGCCGCACGCGGCCATCTCCAGACGCTCCGCTGCCCGGGCGACGCTGCCGGACGCTGGCATGGCGTCGGCCGAGGACGGGCAGCAGTAAGGCTTGCGCTCGGGCGGCTCCTCGGGCACCCCGGGGCCGATGTGGATGCAGGGCCCCGCCTTGAGCCCCGCGGGCAGGTGTCGGCTGGGCAGTGAGCTGGACGACCCGCACTGCCCGGCGCTCTTCCCGCCCACCGACCCACAGCGGGTACCGCTCTTGGCCCTCTGGCTCTTGGGTTTAGGGACAGAATATCACGAGGTAGTCATGTTGCATCAAGTCCATGCAAATCAAATAGCTGATCTGAATTTGATTCAAATCGCTGCCAAGAATGCCTGGTCCAGCATCACTTCCCTTTTGCCACACATTACTATTTGTCGCTCACATGTCCCGACTGCAGAGGTGTTAAGATGCCCTGTGCTTGCCAAGAGACAACATTCTGGAACATTCTCCATTGTAAATTCCATACAAATACAGAGCCCTTGTGTCTGTTCATGGCTATGCTACTGATGTGACTAGGCTGTGAAGCAGGGATCAACTTTCTTTTCTCTTTATTGCAGAGTTTATTAGCAGACGCTGCCATGCCTATCACATGCCTCTTTCATGCTTTCTTTCTTTCTTTCTTTTTCTTTTTGTCTTCTCTCTATCTCTCATTTACTGACTTACTCACTCACTCACACAAACACACACACACACACACACACACACACACAGGCAAATACGGTTTCATTAAAGTGTGTAAAATATTTATTTAATTTAGAAGGTCAATGTGTAATGTCATGTAATTTAGTCAGAGGGCAGCTGAGCAGTTGAGTGGTAGTAGATGTAGCAGGTGGCTTGGCTGTCAGTAGAAGACGATGGTATACGGACAACTGTTCTGCTCCTCGCACTCTACCCCACCCATCAGGTGGTCAAAGGCCCATTTAGCTGGGACAACGGAAGTCAAAGGGCCCGCTGTGAAAACAACAATACTTAAGTCAACATTAACTCATTTGGTCAATTTATGCAATTTAAGCATATTCAATAACAATAGCAGAAGATAATTTGAGATTTACTTTGAAAATAAGCATTTAGTCAAGGCTAGTCTTAAACCATATGGGAAACTGATCGTAGCAATTGAAACCACTATAAGTTATCACCATGATTGTACCAACACTTTTACTTACAGTACATGATGGCCACTCTATCCTGTCTGGTCCTATACCGATATTCGATCTGGTCATGAGTCAGACCCCAGCCTGTTAGAGAAGGTTTGAAACCAGTTGAGTGTGGGCATAAATGATCAGTTTATGGTCAGTTCCACAGGTTCTCAACCTCTTTGGGTTCTCAACCTATTTCATGAGCCTGTACAAAATTAGGTTGCCATTGGGTTCCTCAAAAATCCACAGTACACCAATTGAGAACCACTGGTCTTTGCTATTCCCATCAAATGTCAGCTGTGGTCAGTTAGCAGTTTGAGCTCTATGGTATTTGTGTTCTTACTTGCTGGTTCATTAGGCTGAAGATCCTCTCCAGTCTCATCCGCTGATGAACTCTGTTCCACCATGAGGTAGTCAAGAGCAGATTCAGATGGGACAGGGTAACTGGAGCCAGGGTGAGCTGTGACAAAAACACCACCACCACCACTCAAGTCAACATTTGGCATTCACTCATTGTCAGTATCAATTATGCTGGGTAAACAGTACATAGACACAGTGCAGTATATAAATAATTTAGGTTTTATGTTATTAAAGCTGCTCTAATGATCATTCTCTAGGTCAAACTAGGTCATACCTTGGTCTCCCTCATCATTGCCTGCTGATGACTTCAGGTTCTCCATTAGGTGTTCAACAGTCCAGTCAAATGGGCCAGGGGAACTGGACTCAGGGCCAGCTGTGACAATTAAAACACTCATGTCAAACATAATGACATTCAATGGTCACTCATTTTAGTTGTGAGTCTGACTACCTAACATGTTTTTTGATTATGAACCTGTGTCATGGATTGCATTTCAAAATGCCACTCTAGAAGTTTTTATGAGCCTGTACAAAATTAGGTTGCCATTGGGGTAAAAAAATCCGTAGTAATCCAATTGAGAACCACTGGTCTTTGCTATTCCCATCAAATATCAGCTGTGGTCAGTTAGCAGTTTGAGTTCTATGGTATTTGTGTTCTTACTTGGTGGTTCATTACGCTGAAGATCCTCTCCAGTCTCATCCGCTGATGAACTCTGTTCCACCATGAGGTAGTCAAGAGCAGATTCAGATGGGACAGGGTAACTGGAGCCAGGGTGAGCTGTGAGAAAAACATCACCACCACCACTCAAGTCAACATTTGGCATTCAATCATTGTCAGTATCAATTATGCTGGGTAAACAGTACATAGACACAGTGCAGTATATAGTTAATTTAGGTTTTATGTGATTGAAGCTGCTCTAATGATCATTCTCTAGGTCAAACAAGGTCATACCTTGGTCTCCCTCGTCATTGCCTGCTGATGACTTCAGGTTCTCCATTAGGTGTTCAACAGTCCAGTCAAATGGGCCAGGGGAACTGGACTCAGGGCCAGCTGTGACGTTTAAAACACTCATGTCAAACATAATGACATTCAATGGTCACTCATTTTAGTTGTGAATCTGACTACCTAACATGTTTTTTGATTATGAACCTGTGTCATGGATTGCATTTCAAAATGCTACTCTAGAAGTTTTTATGAGCCTGTACAAAATTAGGTTGGCATTGGGGTAAAACATCTGTAGTAGTCCAATTGAGAACCACTGGTCTTTGCTATTCCCATCAAATGTCAGCCGTGGTCAGTTAGCAGCTCGAGTTCTATGGTATTTGTGTTCTTACTTGCTGGTTCATTAGGCTGAAGATCCTCTCCAGTCTCATCCGCTGATGAACTCTGTTCCACCATGAGGTAGTCAAGAGCAGATTTAGATGGGACAGGGTAACTGGAGCCAGGGTGAGCTGTGACAAAAACACCAACACCACCACTCAAGTCAACATTTGGCATTCACTCATTGTCAGTATCAATTATGCTGGGTAAACAGTACATAGACACAGTGCAGTATATAATTAATTTAGGTTTTATGTGATTGAAGCTGCTCTAATGATCATTCTCTAGGTCAAACAAGGTCATACCTTGGTCTCCCTCGTCATAGCCTGCTGATGACTTTAGGTTCTCCATTAGGTGTTCAACAGTCCAGTCAAATGGGCCAGGGGAACTGGACTCAGGGCCAGCTGTGACAATTAAAACACTCATGTCAAACATAGTGACATTCAATAGTGTCATTGTCTATGTCCGTTTGCAATTTAATTACAATGGCAGATCAGACTTGGTTCATTTACGTAGGGAAAGGTTTGAAAGTTTAACTGTTTTATCAGTGCTATTTATACACTATTATGTAATTCCCATACAATTATACTCAGGGTATAAGCTAGCCAAAGATACTGCTATTGTGTACTTACTTGCTGGTTCATCAGCCTTAAGATCCAGTTCACCAGGCTGAGTGGTCTCCTCCATACTTGCCTTATCCTTGGCTAGTTCAGCAGGGTTGAGATGCTCTCCAGCCTGGGTGCTCCCCATCTCCGCCTCAGCCTGACTTGCTACTTCAGCAGGCTCGAGACCTTCTCTGGTCTGCAGAACCCAGCATGGCTTGCGCTTCTGTTGAAAAGCCCGCACAGAAGACTTCAGTCTTTCCTGGAGTTCTTCAGGTGTGTCTTTAGCCACATGGGTTGTCTTGCTCGGCTTGGCGTTAAGCCCAGAATAGGCCCATGTCGGTTTTCTCTCTTTGGCTGGCTTTTTCTTGGCCATGGCAGAGTTGACACAGATTCTGTAGTTCTTGGTCCTCTGTCGTGTTCTCCTTGGTCTTAGCCGGTTTCGGATGGTGTTCCAGAGGGATGTCATGGCTCCCATGAAGCACCCACTCTCTTCTCTCACCTCGCTTTTCACTTCCATCTTCGGCCGAAGTAGTGGAATGGAAAACAGACAGGCAGGATTACCAATATCAAATAGTTAAAATACGTGAATCAAGGTGTGAAATCTCCAGCAGAAAGCTCTTTCTCAGTGTTATCTCTGGTGTAGCCAGGTCCAACTGATTCAGCGTGCTTCCTCAGTATTCTACTTTAACCAACATTCTAATTCTAGAACTCAACTGTGGTAGAATGTTCAGAAGATACCAAGTGGTGATGCCTCAAGCATTCTAGAACTCAACTTGTTATAATCTAAATCCACCAATATTCCTGATAGATGGATATGGTTATGGGATTTGGCAGACGCCTTTGTCCAAAGAATACAATAGTTAAACTTAACAGTGAACAGTTTTGAAAAGTTGACTAGACTAAATTAAGGAGAAAAGCAATGAACAATAATGTCAATGCAACCAATAATAGTTCATTTATGAAAAACAAATACTATCATATACAGTAATATACAAACCATAACTCATAAGAAACGCTTAAGTAACTAAGTGTATGCTGAACGGATATGCCTTTAGACCCCTCTTGAAAGACCCAAAGACCCAGGAACAGAGAGCACTGGACTACTCAGCACTTTGGTCAGTGCACGCTGTATATAAATGTGCTATGAAAATACATTTGACATAGTTGCTTAACTCATTCCACCAACAAGGAATCACTGAGGAAAAGAGTCTTGAATTTGAAGTGTTTATGGCTGGTCAACACAATAGACATTCATTCAGAGATACATTGTGGTGGTAAACCATTGAGTGCTAAACCATTCTCTTCTGAATTTCACAGGTAACCTGTGCAGTTGAGACAAGACCGCACAATTATGATTATGATCTTCCCTCTTCCCATAGATGGCTACTCGTATGAGCATGAGGCCATCGAAAGCTGGATCCGCACCAAGAACCGGAGCAGCCCCATGACCAACCTGCCCTTGCAGACCACGCTGCTCACACCCAACCACACCCTCAAGATGGCCATCTCCCGTTGGAGGACCAGCAACTGAGGCATGCTGGGATTACACTGCCGTTCGCCTCACGATGGCCAGACTTAACTTTGGAGACTAGGGATCTGCATGGCTACAGTCTTAGTGTCATGCTATGCAACTCAAAGGGAACAGGGATGAGATATATTGAATGCCTCCAGTAGATCAGGATTAGCCTGAAAGCCAGCCCTAATTTACTGCGGTGGTCAATTCGGTTTGAAGTCCTTCCTCCATTGTCTATATGCCTCGTTTAGATATTTTCGGGCCAATAAAATAGTTTGGTCTAGATTTATATGATTATGGACACATGAGCAACAATGAAACAGTCATCCACATTATCTGAGCACGGTTGAGTAGATTTTGTTTACAACAAAATCGCTGCCGGTGGAGAAGCAAGATGTTTAGTCTCTGCTATCTGTTATACAAGATATTGTCATTTGACATCCTCAGATTTTGTGGGCGGGGTAAATTGGGGTTGACTTCCAGGCTTGGTTAATAACACACTCCATGATCAAATCAAAATGGCATGTTTACCAGACTCAAATTGTGATAAGAATTCAAAGCTGTCCACGCCAGGCTGACACAGGGTCTTATCAAAGATACTTGATCACTCCACTTTAACCCTCTCTGGTCTTATTCTTACCTCAACCTATAGTGTATGCTAGAGGTGTTTGGTTATATGAATTCACCACCACTCAGCATGTACTTTTCAGGAAAAAAAGTTCTTTGACGAAACCTTAAGCTGAAACTTTGACAACATATAAACCTGTAGAGCTGTTATGATTCTACAAATTATATCGAAGAACCACAAAGAGCTTTGATAGTGTGTGTAAAGTGCACTAGCAAGCATCTAACAATATAAAATAATTATTAACCTGTACTTAACCTGCTTTAACCAATATCATCTTATGTCTATGTGCCATATATTGGACGTAGTGACATTTGTCAAAATGTACATTTCATTAGCATTTACTCCATGGCTTGCATTTTGTATTAATGAAGATTCAGACATGTTCATTTTCGACTGGTCTGCCTTATGAAGTGTAAATCATCTACTGATTGCTGTTGTACTAAATGCACTTTCCTGCACATACCTTAGCATATTACCAAATAAAACGAGAAATGATAAAGCAACTCTACTATTTGCCTTTGCATGTAATACAGCTCCTTTTAACTGTTGGCCTGTGAACCTTTTTAGAGCTATATATTATTTGAAAAATAACATATTGTGAATATATCCAAGTCAGCCAAATGCTTCCCAGTAATGTGACCCATGGAAAATAATTTTCAAGCAGTCCTGAAGTAAGACTTTAAATACTGGTGCATATCTGGGTTTTGGTTCGGGCAGAATGTGTACAAGTTTGGACATTTTCCCTTTATTTTTGTTGCACCTGGTACCATAACTCTGCGGAAATACTACACCTAATTAACATCCAATGGCAAAAAAATCAACAATAGCAAATAAAATATTAAAAAAAGAGACATGATGTGACAGAAGTTGATATCAGTGTGATTCATTTGTGTATGTGTTAATGTTTATGGAAGTGAGGCGACACTCAGCATGAGATAGAAGTGGGGTTTATTATAACTATATGACGGTGTTCCAGTACATTTAAGGATTATCTTAAACATGGCTACTACTGCAGACAGTATACATGATGCATGACCATCAAATACCTCCCCACTCTGGAGTATCAATCTGAAAACGGCAACTTTATAAACTGCAATTCTGACGTGCGTAAATCCCAGGAGTCTTCATTAAAGCATTGTAGTATATATTCATATACTTTTAAATAGGAAAACGTCTCTGTAATATAACCGCTGTGCAAAAATAACTAATATATATAAAATATATTGCTTTTACAATTGACGAAGCCATAGGCGCAGGAAATAAATAAACCAGGTGGCAACAAGCAGGAAGTAGAGAATATGAGGCTATTTATACAATTTACAAAGGGACTGTTCAGGATCATCCCCATCACACACACACACACACACACACACACACACACACACACACACACACACACACACACACACACACACACACACTCAGAGAGAAGCATTCTTACACATTAACGAGAAGCAAACTGAGTACAAATATATACAGGTTTTAAATATCCTTAGAATACTAGAATGCCCATATAATAGACATTCATTCTGTAATTCTAATTACTAAGATCGAGTTTTAACTCTTAGGCTGTTTCTTAAAAATTAACATTATTATTATTAATAATAATACTTTATTATAGTTCTGTTAATTTTGTGGTGGTAGGGTTCAATGGCTGTTTCATATTTAACTATTGCAGCAAAAGCCTTGTCACACTGTGAGAGAGATGGCGTAGCATAGTCCAGCGCTGTCCAGCTATTTTCTGTTCTCTGAACTGTAACAGACATCTCAGTGGGTATGTCTAAACCCCCTCTTCACTGTCATAACACTGATCTAGAATCAGTCTTAACGAGCACAACGGCTCTGGTATTTTGTAGCCTTCATGAGCGCCTTGGGTATATACACAACACTTCCATTTTGTGGTTAACTCAGCAATAGAAATATATCCATGCACAGCCGTTGCATTTTGATGTCCATTTGTAAGATTCAGATACAGAAATATATCCATGTACAATTGTTCCATTTTGTCGTATATTGAAAGATTTTGAAGCAAATATATCCATGTACTGTACAGTTTCAACTGGTTGAGGAACCTTCCTTTTGACCGAGAAGAGTAATATGCTGATTACAAGCCAACAGAGATGACGTGTGACCAGACGAGGTGTGACCAGCCTGTTTTTAGCTGGTGCAGAGCTGGCAGATAGGCCTGGCGGCAGGTCACACGTTGGACTCGATGAAGGAGCGTTTGGGCTTGATGGAGCTCATGTGGATGGGGTTGTCGCGGGCCAGGCTGGCCTGCTTCAGCTTGCTCTCGTTGCCGTAGTGCTGCTGCAGGGCCAGGGCCGGGTGCAGGTCGCCGGGGCCGTGGGCGTGGGAGCCGTTGTGCAGGGCGCCCACGAGCGGGTACGGGTGCTCGTGGTAAGTGCTTCCTGTCTGAGACGAGTAGGCCAAGTCGCAGTTCATGCCCGGCGGCGGCAGCGCCTGGCCGCCCGACGTGTGCCCGATGTAGCTCTCGGCCGGGTAGCCATGCCAGCTGCGCCCGTTGCCGTGATGCCGCGGCTGCTGCTGAAGTTGTTGTTGTTGTTGTTGTTGTAGTAGGAGTTGCTGTTGGAAACGGGCCGTCTTGTCCATGACGCCCATGAAGGGGCGAGGCTTGTGCTCGCCAGCTGTGCCACCGCCGGTGCCGCTCTCTTGCCAGGAGGCCACGCCGCCGCTGCCGCTCTCGCTAGGGGAGACGGCCATCTTGTCCGCCGCCGGGCTCCTGTTGCGCCCGCCGCCGTCCGAGAGCACCCCGCTGGACGCCAGGCTGCTGGAGGAGCTGGACACGCGCACGTTTCCTCCGCCCCCGCCGTCCACCTCCCCCGCGCCGCACGCGGCCATCTCCAGACGCTCCGCTGCCCGGGCGACGCTGCCGGACGCTGGCATGGCGTCGGCCGAGGACGGGCAGCAGTAAGGCTTGCGCTCGGGCGGCTCCTCGGGCACCCCGGGGCCGATGTGGATGCAGGGCCCCGCCTTGAGCCCCGCGGGCAGGTGACGGCTGGGCAGTGGGCTGGACGACCCACACTGCCCGGCGCTCTTCCCGCCCACCGACCCACAGCGGGTACCGCTCTTGGCCCTCTGGCTCTTGGGTTTAGGGACAGAATATCACGAGGTAGTCATGTTGCATCAAGTCCATGCAAATCAAATAGCTGATCTGAATTTGATTCAAATCGCTGCCAAGAATGCCTGGTCCAGCATCACTTCCCTTTTGCCACACATTACTATTTGTCGCTCACATGTCCCGACTGCAGAGGTGTTAAGATGCCCTGTGCTTGCCAAGAGACAACATTCTGGAACATTCTCCATTGTAAATTCCATACAAATACAGAGCCCTTGTGTCTGTTCATGGCTATGCTACTGATGTGACTAGGCTGTGAAGCAGGGATCAACTTTCTTTTCTCTTTATTGCAGAGTTTATTAGCAGACGCTGCCATGCCTATCACATGCCTCTTTCATGCTTTCTTTCTTTCTTTCTTTTTCTTTTTGTCTTCTCTCTATCTCTCATTTACTGACTTACTCACTCACTCACACAAACACACACACACACACACACACACACACACAGGCAAATACGGTTTCATTAAAGTGTGTAAAATATTTATTTAATTTAGAAGGTCAATGTGTAATGTCATGTAATTTAGTCAGAGGGCAGCTGAGCAGTTGAGTGGTAGTAGATGTAGCAGGTGGCTTGGCTGTCAGTAGAAGACGATGGTATACGGACAACTGTTCTGCTCCTCGCACTCTACCCCACCCATCAGGTGGTCAAAGGCCCATTTAGCTGGGACAACGGAAGTCAAAGGGCCCGCTGTGAAAACAACAATACTTAAGTCAACATTAACTCATTTGGTCAATTTATGCAATTTAAGCATATTCAATAACAATAGCAGAAGATAATTTGAGATTTACTTTGAAAATAAGCATTTAGTCAAGGCTAGTCTTAAACCATATGGGAAACTGATCGTAGCAATTGAAACCACTATAAGTTATCACCATGATTGTACCAACACTTTTACTTACAGTACATGATGGCCACTCTATCCTGTCTGGTCCTATACCGATATTCGATCTGGTCATGAGTCAGACCCCAGCCTGTTAGAGAAGGTTTGAAACCAGTTGAGTGTGGGCATAAATGATCAGTTTATGGTCAGTTCCACAGGTTCTCAACCTCTTTGGGTTCTCAACCTATTTCATGAGCCTGTACAAAATTAGGTTGCCATTGGGTTCCTCAAAAATCCACAGTACACCAATTGAGAACCACTGGTCTTTGCTATTCCCATCAAATGTCAGCTGTGGTCAGTTAGCAGTTTGAGCTCTATGGTATTTGTGTTCTTACTTGCTGGTTCATTAGGCTGAAGATCCTCTCCAGTCTCATCCGCTGATGAACTCTGTTCCACCATGAGGTAGTCAAGAGCAGATTCAGATGGGACAGGGTAACTGGAGCCAGGGTGAGCTGTGACAAAAACACCACCACCACCACTCAAGTCAACATTTGGCATTCACTCATTGTCAGTATCAATTATGCTGGGTAAACAGTACATAGACACAGTGCAGTATATAAATAATTTAGGTTTTATGTTATTAAAGCTGCTCTAATGATCATTCTCTAGGTCAAACTAGGTCATACCTTGGTCTCCCTCATCATTGCCTGCTGATGACTTCAGGTTCTCCATTAGGTGTTCAACAGTCCAGTCAAATGGGCCAGGGGAACTGGACTCAGGGCCAGCTGTGACAATTAAAACACTCATGTCAAACATAATGACATTCAATGGTCACTCATTTTAGTTGTGAGTCTGACTACCTAACATGTTTTTTGATTATGAACCTGTGTCATGGATTGCATTTCAAAATGCCACTCTAGAAGTTTTTATGAGCCTGTACAAAATTAGGTTGCCATTGGGGTAAAAAAATCCGTAGTAATCCAATTGAGAACCACTGGTCTTTGCTATTCCCATCAAATATCAGCTGTGGTCAGTTAGCAGTTTGAGTTCTATGGTATTTGTGTTCTTACTTGGTGGTTCATTACGCTGAAGATCCTCTCCAGTCTCATCCGCTGATGAACTCTGTTCCACCATGAGGTAGTCAAGAGCAGATTCAGATGGGACAGGGTAACTGGAGCCAGGGTGAGCTGTGAGAAAAACATCACCACCACCACTCAAGTCAACATTTGGCATTCAATCATTGTCAGTATCAATTATGCTGGGTAAACAGTACATAGACACAGTGCAGTATATAGTTAATTTAGGTTTTATGTGATTGAAGCTGCTCTAATGATCATTCTCTAGGTCAAACAAGGTCATACCTTGGTCTCCCTCGTCATTGCCTGCTGATGACTTCAGGTTCTCCATTAGGTGTTCAACAGTCCAGTCAAATGGGCCAGGGGAACTGGACTCAGGGCCAGCTGTGACGTTTAAAACACTCATGTCAAACATAATGACATTCAATGGTCACTCATTTTAGTTGTGAATCTGACTACCTAACATGTTTTTTGATTATGAACCTGTGTCATGGATTGCATTTCAAAATGCTACTCTAGAAGTTTTTATGAGCCTGTACAAAATTAGGTTGGCATTGGGGTAAAACATCTGTAGTAGTCCAATTGAGAACCACTGGTCTTTGCTATTCCCATCAAATGTCAGCCGTGGTCAGTTAGCAGCTCGAGTTCTATGGTATTTGTGTTCTTACTTGCTGGTTCATTAGGCTGAAGATCCTCTCCAGTCTCATCCGCTGATGAACTCTGTTCCACCATGAGGTAGTCAAGAGCAGATTTAGATGGGACAGGGTAACTGGAGCCAGGGTGAGCTGTGACAAAAACACCAACACCACCACTCAAGTCAACATTTGGCATTCACTCATTGTCAGTATCAATTATGCTGGGTAAACAGTACATAGACACAGTGCAGTATATAATTAATTTAGGTTTTATGTGATTGAAGCTGCTCTAATGATCATTCTCTAGGTCAAACAAGGTCATACCTTGGTCTCCCTCGTCATAGCCTGCTGATGACTTTAGGTTCTCCATTAGGTGTTCAACAGTCCAGTCAAATGGGCCAGGGGAACTGGACTCAGGGCCAGCTGTGACAATTAAAACACTCATGTCAAACATAGTGACATTCAATAGTGTCATTGTCTATGTCCGTTTGCAATTTAATTACAATGGCAGATCAGACTTGGTTCATTTACGTAGGGAAAGGTTTGAAAGTTTAACTGTTTTATCAGTGCTATTTATACACTATTATGTAATTCCCATACAATTATACTCAGGGTATAAGCTAGCCAAAGATACTGCTATTGTGTACTTACTTGCTGGTTCATCAGCCTTAAGATCCAGTTCACCAGGCTGAGTGGTCTCCTCCATACTTGCCTTATCCTTGGCTAGTTCAGCAGGGTTGAGATGCTCTCCAGCCTGGGTGCTCCCCATCTCCGCCTCAGCCTGACTTGCTACTTCAGCAGGCTCGAGACCTTCTCTGGTCTGCAGAACCCAGCATGGCTTGCGCTTCTGTTGAAAAGCCCGCACAGAAGACTTCAGTCTTTCCTGGAGTTCTTCAGGTGTGTCTTTAGCCACATGGGTTGTCTTGCTCGGCTTGGCGTTAAGCCCAGAATAGGCCCATGTCGGTTTTCTCTCTTTGGCTGGCTTTTTCTTGGCCATGGCAGAGTTGACACAGATTCTGTAGTTCTTGGTCCTCTGTCGTGTTCTCCTTGGTCTTAGCCGGTTTCGGATGGTGTTCCAGAGGGATGTCATGGCTCCCATGAAGCACCCACTCTCTTCTCTCACCTCGCTTTTCACTTCCATCTTCGGCCGAAGTAGTGGAATGGAAAACAGACAGGCAGGATTACCAATATCAAATAGTTAAAATACGTGAATCAAGGTGTGAAATCTCCAGCAGAAAGCTCTTTCTCAGTGTTATCTCTGGTGTAGCCAGGTCCAACTGATTCAGCGTGCTTCCTCAGTATTCTACTTTAACCAACATTCTAATTCTAGAACTCAACTGTGGTAGAATGTTCAGAAGATACCAAGTGGTGATGCCTCAAGCATTCTAGAACTCAACTTGTTATAATCTAAATCCACCAATATTCCTGATAGATGGATATGGTTATGGGATTTGGCAGACGCCTTTGTCCAAAGAATACAATAGTTAAACTTAACAGTGAACAGTTTTGAAAAGTTGACTAGACTAAATTAAGGAGAAAAGCAATGAACAATAATGTCAATGCAACCAATAATAGTTCATTTATGAAAAACAAATACTATCATATACAGTAATATACAAACCATAACTCATAAGAAACGCTTAAGTAACTAAGTGTATGCTGAACGGATATGCCTTTAGACCCCTCTTGAAAGACCCAAAGACCCAGGAACAGAGAGCACTGGACTACTCAGCACTTTGGTCAGTGCACGCTGTATATAAATGTGCTATGAAAATACATTTGACATAGTTGCTTAACTCATTCCACCAACAAGGAATCACTGAGGAAAAGAGTCTTGAATTTGAAGTGTTTATGGCTGGTCAACACAATAGACATTCATTCAGAGATACATTGTGGTGGTAAACCATTGAGTGCTAAACCATTCTCTTCTGAATTTCACAGGTAACCTGTGCAGTTGAGACAAGACCGCACAATTATGATTATGATCTTCCCTCTTCCCATAGATGGCTACTCGTATGAGCATGAGGCCATCGAAAGCTGGATCCGCACCAAGAACCGGAGCAGCCCCATGACCAACCTGCCCTTGCAGACCACGCTGCTCACACCCAACCACACCCTCAAGATGGCCATCTCCCGTTGGAGGACCAGCAACTGAGGCATGCTGGGATTACACTGCCGTTCGCCTCACGATGGCCAGACTTAACTTTGGAGACTAGGGATCTGCATGGCTACAGTCTTAGTGTCATGCTATGCAACTCAAAGGGAACAGGGATGAGATATATTGAATGCCTCCAGTAGATCAGGATTAGCCTGAAAGCCAGCCCTAATTTACTGCGGTGGTCAATTCGGTTTGAAGTCCTTCCTCCATTGTCTATATGCCTCGTTTAGATATTTTCGGGCCAATAAAATAGTTTGGTCTAGATTTATATGATTATGGACACATGAGCAACAATGAAACAGTCATCCACATTATCTGAGCACGGTTGAGTAGATTTTGTTTACAACAAAATCGCTGCCGGTGGAGAAGCAAGATGTTTAGTCTCTGCTATCTGTTATACAAGATATTGTCATTTGACATCCTCAGATTTTGTGGGCGGGGTAAATTGGGGTTGACTTCCAGGCTTGGTTAATAACACACTCCATGATCAAATCAAAATGGCATGTTTACCAGACTCAAATTGTGATAAGAATTCAAAGCTGTCCACGCCAGGCTGACACAGGGTCTTATCAAAGATACTTGATCACTCCACTTTAACCCTCTCTGGTCTTATTCTTACCTCAACCTATAGTGTATGCTAGAGGTGTTTGGTTATATGAATTCACCACCACTCAGCATGTACTTTTCAGGAAAAAAAGTTCTTTGACGAAACCTTAAGCTGAAACTTTGACAACATATAAACCTGTAGAGCTGTTATGATTCTACAAATTATATCGAAGAACCACAAAGAGCTTTGATAGTGTGTGTAAAGTGCACTAGCAAGCATCTAACAATATAAAATAATTATTAACCTGTACTTAACCTGCTTTAACCAATATCATCTTATGTCTATGTGCCATATATTGGACGTAGTGACATTTGTCAAAATGTACATTTCATTAGCATTTACTCCATGGCTTGCATTTTGTATTAATGAAGATTCAGACATGTTCATTTTCGATTGGTCTGCCTTATGAAGTGACTGCTGTTGTACTAAATGCACTTTCCTGCGCATATCTTAGCATATTACCAAATAAAATGAGAAATGATGAAGCAACTCTACTATTTGCCTTTGCGTGTAAATATACAGCTCCCTTTAACTGTTGGCCAGTGAACCTTTCTAGAGCTATATCATATTTAAAAAATAACATACTGTGAATATATCCAAGTCAGCCAAATGCTTCCCAGTAATCTGACCCTTGGAAAATTATTTTCAAGCAGTCCTGAAGTAAGACTTTAAATACTGGTTCATATCTGGGTTTTGGTTCAGGCAGAATGTGTACAAGTTTGGACATTTTCCCTTTATTTTTGTTGCACCTGGTACCATAACTCTGTGGAAATACTACACCTATTAACATCCAATGGCAAAAAAATCAACAATAGCAAATAAAAGATTAAAAAAAAAGACATGATGTGACAGAAGTTGATATCAGTGTGATTCATTTGTGTATGTGTTAGTGTTTATGGAAGTGAGGCAACACTTAGCATGAGATAGAAGTGGGGTTTATTATAACTATATGACGGTGTTCCAGTACATTTAAGGATTATCTTAAACATGGCTACTAACTGCAGACAGTATACATGATGCATGACCATCAAATACCTCCCCACTCTGGAGTATCAATCTGAAAACGGCAACTTTATAAACTGCAATTCTGACGTGCGTAAATCCCAGGAGTCTTCATTAAAGCATTGTAGTATATATTTATATACTTTTAAATAGGAAAACGTCTCTGTAATATAACCGCTGTGCAAAAATAACTAATATATATAAAATATATTGCTTTTACAATTGACGAAGCCATAGGCGCAGGAAATAAATAAACCAGGTGGCAACAAGCAGGAAGTAGAGAATATGAGGCTATTTATACAATGTACAAAGAGGGACTGTTCAGGATCATCCCCGTCACACACACATACACACACACACACACACACACACACACACACACACGGAAGCATTCTTACACATTAACGAGAAGCAAACTGAGTACAAATATATACAGGTTTTAAATATCCTTAGAATACTAGAATGCCCATATAATAGACATTCATTCTGTAATTCTAATTACTAAGATCGAGTTTTAACTCTTAGGCTGTTTCTTAAAATTAACATTATTATTATTAATAATAATACTTTATTATAGTTCTGTTAATTTTGTGGTGGTAGGGTTCAATGGCTGTTTCGTATTTAACTATTGCAGCAAAAGCCTTGTCACACCGTGAGAGAGATGGCGTAGCATTAGTCCAGCGCTGTCCAGCTATTTTCTGTTCTCTGAACTGTAACAGACATCTCAGTGGGTATGTCTAAACCCCCCTCTTCACTGTCATAACACTGATCTAGAATCAGTCTTAACGAGCACAACGGCTCGGATGTTTTGTAGCCTTCATGAGCGCCTTGGGTATATACACAACACTTCCATTTTGTGGTTAACTCAGCAATAGAAATATATCCATGCACAGCCGTTGCATTTTGATGTCCATTTGTAAGATACAGATACAGAAATATATCCATGTACAATTGTTCCATTTTGTTGTATATTGAAAGATTTCGAAGCAAATATATCCATGTACAGTTTCAACTGCTTGAGGAACCTTCCTTTTGACCGAGAAGACTATGCTGATTACAAGCGAACAGAGATGACGTGTGACCAGACGAGGTGTGACCAGCCTGTTTTTAGCTGGTGCAAAGCTGGCAGATCACACGTTGGACTCGATGAAGGAGCGCTTGGGCTTGATGGAGCTCATGTGGATGGGGTTGTCGCGGGCCAGGCTGGCCTGCTTCAGCTTGCTCTCGTTGCCGTAGTGCTGCTGCAGGGCCAGGGCCGGGTGCAGGTCGCCGGGGCCGTGGGCGTGGGAGCCGTTGTGCAGGCCGCCGCCCACGAGCGGGTACGGGTGCTCGTGGTAAGTGCTTCCTGTCTGAGACGAGTAGGCCAAGTCGCAGTTCATGCCCGGCGGCGGCGGCGGCGCCTGGCCGCCCGACGTGTGCCCGATGTAGCTCTCGGCCGGGTAGCCGTGCCAGCTGCGCCCGTTGCCGTGATGCCGCGGCTGCTGCTGAAGTTGTTGTTGTTGTTGTTGTTGTTGTAGTAGGAGTTGCTGTTGGAAACGGGCCGTCTTGTCCATGACGCCCATGAAGGGCCGAGGCTTGTGCTCGCCAGCTGTGCCACCGCCGGTGCCGCTCTCTTGCCAGGAGGCCACGCCGCCGCTGCCGCCCTCGCTAGGGGAGACGGCCATCTTGTCCGCCGCCGGGCTCCTGTTGCGCCCGCCGCCGTCCGAGAGCACCCCGCTGGACGCCAGGCTGCTGGAGGAGCTGGACACGCGCACGTTTCCTCCGCCCCCGCCGTCCACCTCCCCCCCGCCGCACGCGGCCATCTCCAGACGCTCCGCTGCCCGGGCGACGCTGCCGGACGCTGGCATGGCGTCGGCCGAGGACGGGCAGCAGTAAGGCTTGCGCTCGGGCGGCTCCTCGGGCACCCCGGGGCCGATGTGGATGCAGGGCCCCGCCTTCAGCCCCGTGGGCAGGTGTCGGCTGGGCAGCGGGCTGGACGACCCGCACTGCCCGGCGCTCTTCCCGCCCACCGACCCACAGCGGGTACCACTCTTGGCCCTCTGGCTCTGGCGCCGCGGGGCAGCCGAGGGGTCTGGCAGAACGTGCCCGTGAGTGAGCTCGCCGGGCAGCGTACGTGTTAGCTGGTAGCGACCCTGCTGCTGCTGCTGCTGCTGCTGCTGCTGCTGTTGTTGTTGTTGTTGTTGTTGTTGGTGCTGTTGTTGTTTACGCCACGCTTCCTGTTTCCTCCTGCGCTCCTCCCCGGCGTTGTCGTACACGTTCTCCTCCCCTTCGTCCAGCCGCCGTCCCAGCAGGCCGTGCCCTTCCTCCTCGCCGTCCTCGCCATCTTCCTCATCCTCATCCTCGTCCTCTTCATCCTCATCGTCGTCGTCGTCGTCCTCGTGGTCGGACTCGTGCTTGAGCGGCAGTTGACCTTTGCCCCCGGGGCGCTGCAGCTGCCTGCACTCCTCCTCCACGCGGGCCAGCAGGCGGCTGATCTCCCGGTTGCTGGGGCAGAGGCGGGACGCCTCGTACAGGTCCGACAGCGCCGGGGCAAACTGCCTGAGGGGGCCAGAAGAGATGGACAGAGCATGTGGTCAGTGTATCAGAAGCTGCGTTTCCATTACAAATATGCGCAAAAACTTTGTCGATATTGTCTTAATGTCGAAAATCACAATTTTCGCAATTGCGGTGTTTCCATTACATTCGGCTAACTAAATTGAAATCTCGTGTATTCTCGCGTGCTGTGTATTAGGAGACATGGCGGTTATCAACATAACCCAGATTTACACTAAATGCATTCAAATTGCCACCACGGCACTAACGCTGATTATCAGTCATTAGGCTATAAGCCATCAGAGGAGGAGGCCTACGTTTTGGTGGGGCAGAAACATAAAATTAAAAATGACATATCAATCACAGGAGTTTGTTATAGGCCTATGCTTAAATCATGTCACAGCCATGTCAGTGGAATATTTCGTAGATCAGCCCAGTTGATTAGTTTCTAGAACTAGAATCTAGATTTCTTTGAGCACCGTTCTCATCACGTTAAACCCATAGGTTAAACCAGCAAAGCATAGCAACGTTGTTGCTATGGGTAAACAAAACTAGTTGAGCTGTTGCGTATGCAGCGTTTTTGAGAAAGTGTTGTCGGCGAGTTCACAGAGGAGCTGTGGATTCAACATTTTAGAATGACACGAGCCACTTTTAATGAATAAAAATATTTTTTTTACATTATTCCATAGACCTAAAATAAATTATTCTCCCGGTGCCACTTCCTGTCAACAGTCTTCTTCGTCGGTTTCGTTCCTCCTAACATCCGGTTGTTGGATCACGTGACTCGTTAGATGCGAAAAAAGTGTTTCCATTGCAGTTTTGCGAAATATACAAATTTCGATACGCTCGAAATACCACCTCACCCGAGCGCAAAAACTTTTTATCGAAAAATGTGAGTTTGCTGTGTGAGAATGTGAGAAACGCATGGTCTTATGGTCAGTGTATCATAAGACAGGACACGCCAGAAGGAACACCTTTCAGCCAGGCATGAAAGTGACCAACACTAGGCTGAATATACAAATAAATAAAATAGTGTGTAGTTCAATAATGCATTTACTTTTAAAGATGTCTGAGATGTTCTATAAGGGTAACAGGATAACTTATTAAGTGACCAACACTAGCTGAATATACAAATAAATAAAATAGTGTGTAGTTGAATAATGCATTTATTTTTTAAAGATTTCTAAGATGTTCTATAAGGGTAACAGGATAACTTATTCAAAATTTGGTCTCTTATATCCACAGGCCATAAAAACATCTCTTAAAACCAGCCTTGTTAGATTTAAGAGGAAGATTAATTTCCATTGTTTTTCAGCAGAACTCACAAAACAGCATAACAATCATTTAAAATATATAATGCATTGTGTTTCTTGTCACGCTTTGGCAAGAAGCCGTGGAATAAGCTGGATAATTTATTGTCTACCAGTCATGATGGGGAAAATAAGGCAAAACAAGACCTCTCTGCTTTGTGTCAGGGTCCTGTTTGCCTTGTCAGGACTTATTCCCCAATAACGACCAGTGGACGATGCAGTATTTATCCTTTACACAGCTGATGGATTGATATCATATCACTGCCCAGGATTCAGACCTTGATGGCCAGCGAGTCTTACCTGCTGCTTCTCTTGGCTCTCGCCCGGGCGTAGAAAGCCTCGTAGGATTTGGGCTTCAGCTCCAGAGCTTTAGTGGCAAACTCCTCTGCCATGCCAAAGTCCTGCCCAGACCAAATGAGACAAGAGAAAGACAGTCTGTATTAGAAAGTCTGTATTATCTGTCATTCGGAAGTCATGAAGGATTAAAAACTACAAATTCTGTGTGTGACACACAGACAGAAAATCAGCAAAAGTCGGAAAGCCAGTCTTGTGAGCAATGTTGTTTTTCTTTTAATACTGTAATGCTTTTTTTTCTCAGAGGAGAAAATGGAAAGTTTTTTTTTTCTTTCAGAGAGAGACATAGAATGTTTTTCATCCAGGGCGATGATGAGTGTTTTTCTCTCTCAGGGTGATTCAGCACTGTGAAAAGGGGAGGTCGGCAGGCGCTAATATGAAAGCGTGGTGGGTGTCATGTGAAATCTCTCTCTCTTTCATTCTCTTCTCCTGTACCATCTAAGCTCCTCGTGCCCTCCCTCTCTCTCTCTCTCCCTCTCTCTATTTCCATTGCCTTTATTCACCTTTCTCTCCTTCACACTTTTATCTTTTTCTCTCCTCCATTGTCACTGAAGGTTGTCTTCCTTCTCTCTGACCTGTGTGACATTCTCTCTCTCCCTCTCTCTCTCTCCCTCTCTCTCTCTCCGTCTCTCTCTGACACACACACACACACACACACACACAGTCACAGGTGCAGACATAGTGCCATATGACTGTCAGAGAAGGGCAGGGTCCAGCCGTGGTGATGAGGAAAGAAGAGTAGAGAGGAATGGACAGGAGCAGAGAGGAGAGGATGGGAGTGGACAGGAGCAGAGTGGAGAGGAGAGGAGAGGAGAGGAGATCAGGGGAGAGGATGGGAGTGGACAGGAGCAGAGTGGAGAGGAGAGGAGAGGAGGGGAGGGGAGATCAGGGGAGAGGAGAGGACAGGAGAGGAGACAAGAGGAGAGTAGAGGACAGGAAAGGAGAGAAGGGGAGAGCAGAGGAGAGGACAGGAGAGCAGAGAAGAGAGGAGAAGAGAGTAGAGGAGAACAGAAGAGAAGAGAGGAGAGCAGATGAGAGGAGTGGAGAGGAGAAGAGAGGAGAGAGAGGAGAGCAGAGGAGAGCAGAGGAGAGGAGATAAGAGGAGAGGAGAGGAGAGCAGAGGAGATCAGAGGAGAGGAGAGGAGAGAGGAGGAGAGGAGAGGAGAGAGGAGGAGAGAGGAGGCTAGAAGGGTTGTGGAGCAGTGAGCTGTGAGCTGTCCACCCGCTCATCCCTCTCTTGACTCCCTCTGCAGTCTTAATGACCAGGCTGCGTCTGAGAGGCAGTGGCAGAGCCAAATGCCACACTCTCCTGCCCTGCCTGACATTTCCACTCAGCTGACGTGATGGGTCATGAGCTGCAGGGCCAAGGGGCTCTCTCTCTCCCAGTGAATACAGCACTGATACTCATCTAGCCTCATCTCTCCTCCACTCATCTTTTTCATTTCTCCTGCTCTCTCGCTTCTCTCCTCCTCCTTCTCTTCATTTTTCTCTGTCACTTTCTACTGTGGAGTATGACAGTAAGTACTGTACCTGTATGTACGTACAGGGATGGAAATGGGTGGCACTGATGGTGCTAATGTGTTTGGCACGTGTGTGTGTGTGTGTGTGTGTGTGTGTGTGTGTGTGTGTGTGTGTCTATACTTTGTGTGTGTACTTTGTGTGTGTACTTTGTGTGTGTGTGTGTGTGTG
>NC_085016.1:13588448-13595948 GCF_963854185.1 Sardina pilchardus
AACAGTCATGAATGCTTCATGTGCAGTTCATGACAGCTGTTATGAATGTGTTATGAACGAACCCGTCAAGTAAAGTGTTACCGTACAACAAGCTAATTTCCTCTCTCTCTCTTCTACGCACATACTGTAAGCAGGGCCGGAGTGGAGCCTCTTTTCAGCCCGGGAATTTCAGGCCCAATACCGGCCCACTTTTTCCATGGTAGTGGAAATTGGATCAATTAAGCAACAGTTCAGCTCTTACTGTCCTGTATTTTTTCTTTTCAATACCATGGTTCAACAAATAATGTAGGTTAAATAATAATCTGAGAAATTAACATATTCCACTATCCCAAGGTTGATAAATTAACAAAAGCAGAAATAAATGAATAAAGCATTTCAAACGTATTCCACTCTTCAGCATAAAGGCATATTGAACTAATGTTTACAGTTCAAATCACAGTACAAAGTTACACTGTGAATGGCAACGCCATCTATAGGAGCGGACATCCATGTGACTGATGGACGTAAAATGTATCCAAATTCACATTCTCTGTTTAGCCTAATTGCTCACAGATCACACATAATTCACAGATATCGTGGAAGAGCTGGACTTGAGCTTTCAAACGACATTAGCAGGTGCTGTGATAAACTTAACGAAACCTAACGAAAATTAACGTTGCTTAGGCATTCAGTTTAATCATAGGCTATTTCCACTACACGGAGCTTCATCCACCTCCACATCCATTACTCTCGGTGGTAGCCTATATCTCCCAAACTCCAGTCAACATATAGCTAACCATATATCAAAATAAACAGCAGACCTTATCTTATCGGACCCGAGGATATGAAGCATTCCTCTGTAGCCTACAATACGCTGATCCCGAGTAATCCGGTTTTGAAATTGCAGCAAATATCTACACGTTATCTAACTTCGGGCTAAATTATTATATTAAGCTTCCATTCTAATAGCAGCTCAAAATAATGAACTTGCTTTCTAAATCAAATAATCAAAATATGGTGCATGCACAGATCAACTGTGCTTTTCAATAGATATTTCTATCGCATGCTTCAGGTGACACGGATGCTGACGGTAAGTTAAAAGTTTAATGGGCATAAATCATGACTTGTAACAGAGGTAAATATTGTAGCAAATAGCCTGGTAATGAGACAGCTTAAAAAAAATATTTCACACTTGCTGGAGACCCTGGCACGTATAGTTGCGGTAGGGCCGGCCCTGCTATCGGTAGCCTATCTGAGAAATCATATTTTGGAAAAGACGTGCTATGGACCCAACCAACTATGTTGGGAGGGGAGAACTCCCTCGCATGGTATGCTACAGCCCATGCAGAGGCTGCGGTGTCAGAATGCGGAACCTCTGTAGCCTACTTTAAGAGAAGATGGACTAACCTGACAAATGCAAAAAAAAGAAAATTCTCGACCGGCCCAAAAGTGAAGCGGCCCATCAGGAAATCTCCCGATTCTCCCGATTACCCACCCCGGGCCTGACTGTAAGCAACCCTTTCAATTTCCGGTTAATGGCAACTTCTAGAACCATCTGCTTCTTGTGGGTCTAGAATATCACACTAGAGCAGGAGAGACTCAACGTCAGTTTTAAAAAGGCAGACACTGATTGCATCCCTTAACGTGACAATGATCTTTTTGAATGTGAATACGAACATGATCTTTTTGTTGAAATGCCAAGAGCATTAATTCATTCATATTCCATCTGCCAACACAATGGCCCATTATTATATCCTGCAGACTTGCATACCAGAATTCATTGCCATGCTGGTTTGCTCTGTTTCATATACTAATTCCTCCAGATAAGTGGCTATGGGAATGACATTAAGTCTACTTGGGATGCAGCTGAATTCTGCATAGGACACAAAGGGAACAGGCTAGAAAAGACTAAAGAGAATTTTAAATGCTAACATTATCACTGACAGATAATCAACAACTGAACAAGATAATCATTTGACAGAAACAGGCGACTGAAAAGGTTGTCTAATATGAAAGAGCATGTGGATTTTAGTAAAAGGAATGAGACCCCCCCCCCCCCTCCTGTGTGTGTGTGTGTGTTTCTCGCTCTGTCTGTCTCTATGTACAGTATGTGTGTGTGTGTGTGTGTGTGTGTGTGTGTGTGTGTGTGTGTGTGTGTGTGTGTGGTGCGTCTGTGAGTGTGCGTGTGTGCGCGCGCGTGTGTGTGTGTGTGTGTGTGTGGTGCGTCGGCGAGTGTGTGTGTGTGTGTGTGTGTGTGTGTGTGTGTATATACGGTGCTATTGCAAGTGAGAGGTTGTGATCACCTTGACATTGGGTGTGTAGAGGTTCCTGAGGGAGCCCAGGGCAGCAGAGAGGCCATCAGTACTACAGCTCACCCACAGAGCCTGCAGCACACTGGAGGACACGCCCGTCTTCTTACTCAGGCCCTGAGAGAGAGGGAGAGAGAGAGAGAGAGAGAGAGAGAGAGAGAGAGAGAGAGAGAGAGAGAGAGGGAGGGAGAGAGAGAGAGAGGAATGGAGAGAGGGATGGAGAGAGAGAGGGATGAAGAAAAGCGGTGGGATTGGGAAAGATAGGAAAGAAGAGTGTGTGAGAGAGAGAGAGGAGAGAGTGATGGAGAGAGAGATAGAGAGAGAAGGAGAGAGGGGGGAATGGAGAGAGGCAGTGGGATTGGGAAAGATAGGACATAGAGGAAAAAGAGAGAAAGAAAACGACAGGAAGAAAAACAAGAAAGAGAAGGAGGAAGTTATAAATACAACCCTGCAGCCAGTGGGCCACACAGTTCTGCTCTTGTCATTAGCTTCTAACCATATGCGCTATACGCCCTGGATGTGGTCAGGAGGCTGGGTTTCAGTATGTACAGTAGATGTGTGTGTGTGTGTGTGTGTGTGTGTGTGTGTGTGTGTGTGTGAGTGTGTGTGTGTGTGTGTGTGAGTGTGTGTGTGTGTGTGTGTGTGTGTGTGTGTGTGTGTGTATGTGTGTGTGAGTGTGTGTGTGAGTAAAATAAAGACAGAGTGACGAACATGTGGCTACGTGTGGCTACTATCTATGTGTGTGTTCCTGCATGACCTCGTGAGTGTGTACTGTATGTATGTGTGTGTGTGTGTGTGTGTGTGTGAGTGTGTGTGTGTCTGTCTGTCTGTGTGTGTGTGTGTGTGTGTACCTTGAATATGTGGGCTTTAAGGATGTGGTGGCCCAGCTCCATGGTTTGCTGGCGGTTGAGTTTGCCCTCCTGGCGAGACAGCATGAAGGCCATGAGGGCATGCCCACTCCTGAGGAAGAGTAAAGATGGGTGACCATTCTGTCCATCATCATCATCATCATCATCACCATCACCATCACCTTCTTCTCAACTTTAAATTATCATCTCCTGAAGATCCATCATCTTCATCAGCTCCTTCCTCTGATTAGCCTTAATGACCACTACAGATGCACTTCATCATTCTAATCATTCTCTTCTTCACTCAGAGCTCTGATGGCCGTGACTGATCACTAGCAGCTCACTTCACATGTTCATCTTCATCCTCTTAATCACCATTATCGGCTCCATCCTCATCATCTTTATGAACAGTGCACAACTGTGTGTGTGTGTGTGTGTGTGTAGTCAGTGGTCTGCCTGTGGTCATTTCATCAACCTCACGGACACCTCAACCTGCTATTAAACGTCTCCATCCTTTGGTAGCATTTTAGATTTTTCCTCCAGAGGGAAATTGAAGATGGTGACGGTTACGAACTTCATCGTGATCTTCATCACCCTCCCCCCCCTGACCCCCTGCCCTTCCTCACCTGGGGTCGCACAGGAAGTCCGTGCTCTCCCCGTCGGCGCGCCACACCAGCCACTCGCGGAAGGACGGGTGGCAGAACATGCGCGTGCGGTCCCGCCGCACCACCAGGAAGGGCGCCAGCGTCTCCATGCGCTGCTGGAAGTCGGCCCAGTCCATGGAGCCGCGCGCCTGCCCGGCGTTCAGCGCCCGGAACAGCTGCTCGTCCGAGAGCGGGTGCAGCGACGCCAGCGCCACGCTCAGCACCGGCGCCACCCGCTGGAAGGCCGCCGTGCCGCCGCAGAAGCGCAGGTTGCACTGGAGCAGGTAGAG
Organism: Sardina pilchardus; assembly: GCF_963854185.1. NCBI lineage: Eukaryota > Metazoa > Chordata > Actinopteri > Clupeiformes > Clupeidae > Sardina > Sardina pilchardus. Next base: position 13,592,519 of record NC_085016.1, read on the forward strand.
CTCGGACAGCGACACGGGCACCACCTACCAAATCAAATCACAGACTTTGTTTACATACATAGTGTCATTTCCCAACCAACACACCAAAAGCAGATTTCCGCTCCAGCTGATTTTTAGGTCGCGAACACACCGAACATTTGAATGTTGTCGTTAGTGACCAGGCGGATGTTTTCATTTCTCGGCCTTGAGTAGAACTTTTTTCTACTCGTTTAGCTCGGGGCAGACAGGCGTAAAATCCGCTTTCCGCCTTGTGCAGATAATCGGCATGGAATCCGCTCACTTCCAATAAGAAACACCAGAAAATCTGCTTTTGGTGTGTCCGCGGCCTTAGTGTAATTTCCCAACTTAGCGTAATTTCCGTTGCGCATACAATTGATCTTGCAAAAATGTCTTCCGCTATGAAGTAATACACTGGGGCAGTTAATATGGTATTAATATGCTTTTGTTTCTTTTAACTTGCAGAAGGAACTCACAGGAAATTACTGTAACACTTTTCGCTTTGTCTCTCAAGATAAAAGTGTCATCACAACCTCATCTGACGCAATCATTTTTCTTTTTCTTATTAGACTAACGTTTCAATGCTCTCTAGAGTGTGAGTGCGCAATGACACATCTTTCTTTGTTTGAAGTCTTCAATTAATCAGTCAGCACCTCAGCAAGATGTGCTTCTAACCCTGTGATTAGTTTATACAAGGTGCAACAACAGAGCAAAACGGCAGAGAAATGTAATCATATTGACACAAAACACAACTGGCTGGCAGTATGGAAATACCAACGAGTAAAGAGCCCCAAAAAACATCAAAAAGGTCAAACAAATTGATGCTAAAATGCTAAAAGATGCTAACATGTTCATGTAAAAAATGGCCAACCTTGAAGCTGGAGCTCTTGGTGACCAGGTGTCCGCGCTCAAAAAGGTCCAGCGCCAGCTTCAGGTAGAGGAAGGAGCCCTGGCTACGTCCCACCAGGTGAGTGGCCAGGCGGGAGGTGGAGGTGGAGGTGGAGGAGGAGGATGAGGAGGTGGAGGAGGAAGAGGTGGACGAGGGGTCGGAGCGCCCGTTGGATGCCACGTTGGCGGCGATGGAGGGGCTGGCGTCCATGCGATGGAGCACATAGGTGCTCAGGTCAGCGGCGAGGTCCTTGTTGCTGTGGACATCGTCCAAGGAGATCTTGGGGAAGGGCAGCAGGCTAGTGACCTCCTGGGGAAAAGGGTCGAGGGTGGAGAGAAGGGTTGGGGGGGTCACTTATTTGTGCAAACACAGAAAACACACACACACACACACACACACACACACACACATTGCTACTTCCTCAAAATATTCCAAACTGTCCAACACACACACACACACACACACACACACACACACACACACACACACACACACTCACACTCACACTCACACTCACACTCACACTCACACTCACACTCACACTCACACACACACACACACACACACACACACACACACACACACACACACACACACACACACACACACACACACACACACACACACTTCTCTTATCTGAAGTCCTCCAAAAATCAATACATCATTATCCTTCAATCTCAGACACAGCAGGCTGACAAAGCAAGCCGGGATCAAAGCCCTCCCGCCTCTCAGGTAAGATGAGAGCCAATCCCGAAGAACAAAGGCACACGAAAAGAGGATTAAGAAGCAAAGATAAAGAGACAGCCAGAGATAAAGACAAAGTTAGATAGGAGCGCATAACCATAGGTGAGATTCGAAGGACAATATATACTGTATATCTGTGTGTGTGTGTGTGTGCGTGTGTGTGTGTGTGCATGTGTGTGTGTGTGTGTGTGTGTGTGTGTGTGTGTGTGTGTGTGTGTGTGTGTGTGTGTGTGTGTGTGTGTGTGTGTGTGTGTGTAAAAGAGACAGAAAAGCAGAGGACAAACACTGTAATATACAGCTTCTACAAAGACACAGCCACCACACAATCCTCCTTCAAGATCAATGCGGAGCAACAACACTGACGCCGGTGCTATTTCATAGCGCGGCACAAAGATCGGCGACAGCGATACAGAAGTGGTGATCTACGCGCTCTCTGTTGTGCGACTGCCGCCCGTGCTGGCTCCCACCCAGATCCGTAATGGCTCCCATAACCAACTACAGATTAATGAGCGGCGGGAGCGGCCAGCTGCCCTGGCGTCACACTTTAACCTGACAGAGCCGTAAAGCAAACTCATTACCCTATTAGTAAATGGCAACCCAAGGCCACAGATCAATGCATTAAGTTATAGGGCTGAGCTACAGATTAGGATTAGAGGTCAAACACACAAACTAGGGTTTACAACCCATATAGGAGACTACAGCTTTCACTGTATACTAATCTATAGGCTATCCATGTATTATTGAAAGGATGTAAAGATGTTATATTAGATATTAACTAACAGATTTAGCAGTCTATTGCAAACCATAAGACATATGGCAAAAATGTATATTTTATGACAATAATGATCCACTGATGATAAAACTACTTTGGAGCTCCACATAAAAGCAACCTTTAAGAGCTTGAAGCTAGTACATGCTATCATACAAAAGTTAAAGATTAAGTTCAATCATTTGTCAAATTCATTAGTAGGAAAACAGTCACACATGGTAAAGTTCAGTAAAATACAATCTTGTACATGAGTGATGTGGTGTTCATATGAATGTCACATCGTTGAGTGCTTTATTAAAATGTTTTTCTTCTGAGTGCGTAAGCGACAGAGTGGCCACTCACCACGTGACTGATCCTGACCGTGACCACCAGCTTGAGCCAGGAGGGGAACTTGGAGATGACCTTGGTGAGGAAGGAGGCGATGGTGTCGCCGTAGTCCGGCTTGTGGAACTCGGCCTCGTTCAGGCCGTCCACCAGGACGATGTATTCCTCCTCCGCAATCTTCCTCTCTGCATGGCGACCAGGACAGAGAGTGAATGAGCGAGACGTCCTATAGAGACGGTCTGATATCAATGGCACTTAGGCTTCCTCTAGTTCTTTGACAATCTCCCTGAGTGTTCCATCACCAGCTTGCACTCTCCAGCGCTACACCAATCAGCCACATTCACAGGCAAATTGAGGACAATTTCCATTGTTGCTTGTTGCAGGCTTGTTGATGAAAATCATCGTCCTCAGTCTTACTCTGCAGACTTAGAGGCCAGCTAAGGCTGAAGCAAACTAGTCTGAGCAGGCAACGGAGATGCAATGCGGAGAACTTGAGAACTTAAACTTGACAACATGAATGTATGTCTGCATGTGTTAATTCACACAAGTGTGTGTGTGGCGAACTTGAGAACTTGAACTTGAGAATATGAATGCATGTCTGCATGTGTTAACTTACACAAGTGTGTGTGTGTGTGTGGGGAAACTTGAGAACTTGAACTTGAGAACATGAATGCATGTCTGCATGTGTTAATTCACACATGTGTTTG
>NC_085016.1:13600948-13610948 GCF_963854185.1 Sardina pilchardus
GTAATCTAGTAAATGGTACAATTTGTGAAACAAAATCGAATTTTCATATTGCATGGCCGGGAGGAGAATGTGCAGAAGGGATGTATAGTGAATTTACAGTTGCACTGGCCAACGCTCAATTCATGTATTTGTTTATTTGAGTGTGAGAACAGCAGAAATCAAATTCACTGCTTTAGGGTGAGGCAATTAAATAATGTAGGATGACTTTGATTTCACGGTAACATCTCACACGCATACACACTCCGACCTGTCTCTCTCTCTCTCTCTCACACACACACACACACACACACACACACACACACACACACACACACACACACACACACACACACACACACACACACACACACACACACACACACACACACACACACACACACACACACACACACACAGACCTTTGCCCTCCTGAGCCCGGCCGCCGGTGTGTGAGCCATGCCAGGGGAGGCGCATTGAGGAGCAGTGAGGAGCATTCCTCTGCTCGTCCAGATACACCAGATCCTCCAGCTTAGTGGAGCTCGTCGCTACACACACAGATAGAGAGGAGAGAGGAGGAGGAGAAGAGAGGAGAGAGGAGAGAGGAGAGGAGAGGGATACATATGGGGGGAGAGTAAGAAAGAAAGTGAGAGGAGAGTAAAAGAAGGAAAGGGAATAAAGAGGGTGAGGAGGAGGGAGGAGAGAGGAGGAGAAGAGAGGAGAGAGGAGAGGAGAGGGATACATATGGGGGGAGAGTAAGAAAGAAAGTGAGAGGAGAGTAAAAGAAGGAAAGGGAATTAAAAGGAGGGAGAGAGAGAAAGAGAGAGGGAGGGAGGGAGAGAGAGGAGCAAGAGTAGAGTAGTGGAACATTCTGTGGTTAGACTTTTTCACATTTTCTGTTTGACTCTCATGAGAAGTGCACAAGGTTGATTGGCATGGAGGGGAGACTCTAAAATATGTACAGTAGTAAAACAAAGACGGCTGAAGAGCTTCACACAATGGAGTTGCAGAGAGAATTCCGAGTGAGAGAGAGACACAGATGAGTGGCCCTGGGCTGTTCATTAAACATAAGATCTCAGCAACTCTTCCAACCAAGGACACATTATTCATTTATTGGACATGCAAGTAAATGTGAGGAGCAGAGCAAGAAGTGTGTGTGTGTGTGTGTGTGTGTGTGTGTGTGTGTGTGTGTGTGGAAGTGTGTGTGTGTGTGTGTGTGTGTGTGTGTGTGTGTGTTGGACAGGCTAGTATTGATAGCAGTCTACACACTATGCCCTGGACCATTCTTCAATATACCAACTCTCCCTCTCACTCTCACACACACACACACACACACACACACACACACACACACACACACAGATGCTCTCTGCCCTACGCTTCCTCTCTCTCTCTCTCTCTGTCCACAATACAGACTCTGCAAATGCAGAAGACAGAGTGAACACACAGCTGAACTACAGACCCAACAGAAAGCACTGCATTAAAACGTGGGAGTTGTTTTGAAACAAACACGTACACAAACACACAAACACACAAACACACAATCACACACACACACACACACACACACACACACACACACAACACACACACACACACACACACACACACACACACACACACACACACACACACACACACACACACACACACACACACACACACACACACAGATACACACACACACAAATACACAATCACACACACAAATACACAAACACACACGCACACACAAGCACGTCTGTCAAAGTCACCGTGGGCATCGTCAGAAAACAGCTGCCGACATGATCTCTCTCATACCCCCTCTCCCCTTCCCTGTCTGTTGTCCTCTTCCTGTCATAATCAATCAAACTATACACAATCTGGACCCTCTCCTAGAAAAATACTATGTGCAGTTGTTTGCAACTAAACCAATCAGTACTGTCCTTCAGGGTGTATCCAACATCAGCATACTTTACTGCGCCAGTATCTGACATCCTACATCCACCTGACTGTCCAAGGGACATTACTTTTTTGAGTTGTTCCAAGCAGATTCAGGGCCAGGTTTCAATGTCCACGCACAAACACACACAGGCATATTGACTCTGCACTTACACACGCAAATGTAAACAAACACATGATGTTGGGCTCCCTGAGTGACAATCTGTCCCATTACAAATACAGCATGGCCTTTTAAAAGCATCATGGCACTGTAGAACACACACACACACACACACACACACACGTGCTTGTGTCCCCATCTGACCACAGAGCATTCTTCCAGCCCAGGAAGAGATTATAGTAATACAGATTTTCAGATGAAATGCAAAAGCACTGCAGAAGGCACACACACACACACACACACACACACACACACACACACACACACACACACACACACACACACACACACACACACACACACACACACACACACACACACACACACACACACACACACACACACACACACACACACACACACACACACACACACACTAATGCAACATGTATCTTATTTACATAATCACACTTGACAAAATGGGGAAATTGCATGTAAGTGGTGACAATTCTGAACACACGACTCCCTCTGACAAGAACACCAAGTGTTCAGCGAAAACAAATTCTCATGCATTTTCTCCTCTCTCTCTCTTCTTATTCCCTCCATTCCTCCCTCTCCAAATCTCTCTCTCTCTCTCGCTCTTCCATTCACTCACTTGGCCATTCATGCCTAGCCTCTCTGCACAAACACCACCCCCCCCCCCACACACACACACACACACACACTCCACCCACACCCTCATCCGGTCTGTAATCTGGTCTGACTGAAACGCCATAATCTGCTCAAATCTGGCATCAAGCAGGAGGAAAAATCCTGGGATGAGCATCATCATCACGTTGCCCTCATCTGGGAGGTGTGTGCAGTGCCAATGGCAGGAAGGGGAGGGGAGAGAGAGAGAGAGAGAGCAGGATGGACAGAACCAGGAAGGGGAAAAGAGGGAGAGAGAGAGAGAGAAAGAGATAGAGACAAAATAATAGAGTAGTGTGAGAGTGCATGTGTGAGAGAGAGAGAGAGAGAGAGAGAGAGAGAGAGAGAGATGGACTTGGAAGTTCTGTGTTTTTTCTGTGTATTTTCTAGTCTTCTCTCGTCAAAATCAACCAAAAAACTGATGAGCGACTTAAATGGAAATTGAACGGGACAAGCTGTTAGCTCCCTACATACTGAAGATAAATAACACACTACTACCACACCACTGCACTGTTTGACATGCTGATAATGTGGAGACTATTTAGAGGGCGTAATCCCTCTCCAGCCTCCATGAGCACCAGCCATAGAGTAGGGGCCTTAGCTTAGACCACAGGCTGAGTTCTAGGGAGCTTGGCCAGGCTTGGGCGGGATGCCAGACCCCTTCTTGCATCACTAGGGTCCTGGAGCAGCACTCTGTGCCAGACCCAAAACCCCTCTCTGGGGACCGGGGAAAAGAGATTACAAACAAACACTGGATTCCTGGTGAACAAAGCCCCCCCCCCAAACTACTCAAGATGACGGATGATGGCGGGAGTATCTCTTGACAGCGAGCTAATCATGTGTTTTTTTCTTCTTCTCTTATTTCTCTTTTTTTTCTTCTCTTCCCTGTAACATTTCTGCATTGTGTCCCTTGTCTCTTTTTACGATGTGATTTGAAGCACGCCTCCCTCCCCTCCGAAATGAGCCAATACCCTGATTACAACATGTTAAACACTAACTCTCTGTCACCAAACTATTTAGCATGAAGGGCTTTGCTGACCATGGAAACTGCCTAGCTTTGATGTCGGTTAACGCTAAGCATCGATGCGCGAGCTGTACACATAGTGCTTGTGGTGTGCTCGTTTTTCAAACGAAGCAAACATCTGTGGCCGGACTTAATGCTACCTCGGTCGCTCCGCTGGCAAACTGCAAGAAGATTAAGGGTTCTCTTAGCTTAGTGAAAACAATTTATTTAAAAAATCAGACTGAGCTCATTTTAGCATGCTGAGCCTGCAGATATGGTGCGCTGCTGCTGCCTCCAAAATAACAGTCAACGGAGCTACATCAGGCAGGCATTGGTGTTTTTCCCTCCAAACAGCAACAGGGTGGCTATTACCAATAGCATTGCTAATTGGAGTAGCTAAATCAACAGTCCTTACGATGTCTAGTCTGGGGAGTTGGCATGTCCACTCAAAACAGACATAAGCACATCTCGATGGTGTGCACTTTGGCACGCTTATGAATAGTGCATATTTAATTACTGAGCGGACTTTACCTTCATCTGCAAAAATCTAATTAGTGACCTCTCAGTCCATTTTCTCACTCTTATCTCCAGCTGAGATCCATCAGCCTCATCTCCTCATACAGCATCTCAATATTAATGCACTATTGACGAGAGCCTTCTGGATTCTGGACTTGTCATCAGCCTAGTTGGCCAATCAGGAGTGTGCCCAGGCATGCAAGTCTGTATCCAAGGCGACTGGCATATGATGTTGGCAGATATGGATGCTCTACTCTGTCAACTCTCGCACACCTGAGCAGCTTCACAGAGACAGACAGGATTCCCCCGGGGATCTCTCTCTCTCTCTCTATCTCTCTATCTGCCTCTCTTTTTCTCTCTTTTGCACAAATGAGTTCTCTTTCTCTCTCTCTCTCGCTCTTTTTACACACTCATATGCAAACACACTCACACACACACACAAAACACCCACATACACACCTGTGCGGCGAGCACAGTGCATTGCTGTAGCCTGTAGCTATGCAAAACATCCCTCAGCTGTCACCAGAGATGACAGCACACTGCGGTCGCCGACAACAACACAGATGCAGCGCGCAGCAGCAGCCGAGTTCGGAATGTGAGAGTGGCGAGACAAACAAAAGAACAACAACAACAACAACAACAACAAAAACAAAAACTCAACAAGAGCCTACCTGCAACTGAGTTTGGGCGTGGCATCACCAGGGAGCCACTGTGATAGGCTGCGGACGCCGGCATGGGCGCGTCCGTGGGCGGGCCTGCGGGTGACGGCGCCGGTCCGGGTCTGGTGGCGGACGGGGCGGCGTTGCCGGGCGCGGTGCTAGGGCCGTCCTCGGTGACGGGCGAGCAGGGCGCGGGTGGCACGGCTGAGGCGTGGTGCGCGCTGGCATTGCCGGGGCCTGTGCCCGTGCCAGGGCAGCCGCTGCTGCCACCACTACTGCCGCTGTTGGTGGTGGTGGAGGTGGTGGAGGTGGTGTCACGGACACTCAGGCTGCCATCTTTACTCCACTCAAGACTGGAGCCACTCCGGTCTTCATTCTCAGATGAGCTGGTCACTGTCGCTGAGACATAGAAGGACAGAAGGAGAGGGAGTTATTTACATACAGAAGGAATATGGAGGGATGGAGGGATGATTGAGAGGTGGATGCATTGATGGCAGAAAGACATAAACAGACTTGATAGACAGACAGATAGCCAGATAGACAGATAGACAGACAGACAGACAGACAGACAGACAGACTGATAGATAGATAGATAGATAGATAGATAGATAGTCCACATTCACCTTCCTCAACTGTAGTCAATGACATAGATAACACTGCACAACACAAGCCTGGTGTAACACAAACACAAACACGGCGCACCAGCTCTCTCCTCTACTCTGACCCTAGATCAGTAGATCAGTGTTTGATTGGACTGATGAGATTTGTGTTGGTCTGGCTCAGCGTCAAACACACACCAGCTGTGGCATGCACCAGGAAAGGACCTCAACAAACAAGATGAGATCGGGATAAAGCTAGGCAGATCCACTCACTGTGAGAGCAAGAGCTCACACACACACACATGCACGCACACAGACACACACACACACAATTGATTCAAACACACACACACACACACACACACACACACACAATTGCTTCAATACAATTCAAACACACACACACACACACACACACACACACACACACACACACACACACACAAACTCAGCCACACAAAGCACACACACACATACTGTACAGTAGACATGAAAAAAGTTGAATAAAGTTGCTGGGTCATTGCATTTGCTTTATGCATCATGTGCTTGTGCGCTTTGCCTTTGATTGCGCGGCTACAGTATGAGAGGAGAGGGTTAAGACTGCATCATTTCAAGGTAAAGGCGCTGCAGACGTCCTACTTCGAGGATCCCTTGGAGTCGGAGCGCAGAGGAACTGGGGAGGGTGACGCCGTTGTCCTAGATTTGTCACCATAAATTCCGAGCCCGCGGATACAGCCACGCCGCAGTGCAAAGCTAGACTTCTCAAACAGACACAGCAAAACAAAACACCCCCCCCCCCCCCCATCACCCCCCCTCCGCACCCCCCACTACTAGTTCTCAGTGCGGCCCAAATCCATCCCTTGACTCTCCAATTTATCCTTCTAGATCCCCCCACAGTCTTTTTCGCGACAGTCTTTTTGTTCGGAGAAAGACGCAGGGAATTATCGCTAGCGTTGCACCGCGCTAAACTCCCGGTGCTGTCAACGTCTCAGAAAGTCTCGTCCCGAAAAAAATCTCCTGTAAAGACCTGCTATCCCAGCAGGACGCCTCGTACTGCCCGCAGCTCTCTTAACTAACAGCACTTAGATGGAAACTGTGCTGGAGAGAGAGAGAAAGAGAGAGAGAGAGAGAGAGCAAGAGAGAGAGAAAAGAAAGAGAGAAAGACAGGAGGATGAAGGGAACAGAGGGAGATGTAGAGGGAGCACGTACTTTACCTGACAGTTACAAAAACAGGCTGTTTTAGCACCTAGGCTTTACATAAGCACGAGGAACGATCATTATTCACACACTGTCTCAGCACAGTTGAGACAGGAGGAAGGAAGAATACGGTAAGACCTGGGGAGGACGGATCTGAACACCCGGATAGATTCTCACTGAGGTGTTCGGTGTTTAAAAAAAAAACATCTACCTGCTCAGCCATCGCTGAGCGTTTCTTGCTGGGATTTGCACATCAGCCCATCATCATCATCATCAAAGACGAAAGCAGACTTTTTTTTGTCCTCCTGAAACTCTCCTCAAATAACCAGTGCAGAGCTTCTAAGTCAAAGAGAATGGCAAGACACTGGTTTCCTTTTAGCAGTTCTGAAAGCTTACGCACCGCACCTCTAATCCAAATCTGAGCTGGATGAAAAAGAAAAATCTAAACTTTGAATCACTACGGTAACCAGGCTCTGTGCTCAGCAAAAAATGATTGAGGACGTTACGTAATCATTGCCAGCATTAGAAACAGTCATATGACTGTTGTGATGCGGTTTTCAGAATTCACTCTGGGGTTTGCAAGGTCTCTTCAGATTATTTTCCCTCTCGTAGTTTGATCACAGAGGGGTGCAGTGTAGGAGACTCAACATTAGACTCCCTACTGCTCAACCTTGGAACTCCTTGTGTGATTCTTCCATTCTAAAAGTAGAAATGGGGGGCTATATTAAGCGAGCACACACAGTTAGGGACATCTCTCCACAGATAAAAGGCCTGGCGGTGGATGAAAACACAGGAGACGAAGAGATCTTGAGGACGTGTTTTGGTTGGAAACATGACCTGTGACGCTGACAAGTGTGTAAAAACATACCCAAAGCTTCTAGCTGTATTTGAGTGTAGCCACTCTCAGAATAACCAAAAGAAACATTACAGTAAGAGAAATCACGAGGGGGAAAAGTGACACAAAGACACAGACAGGAGGATTCATCCCTGTGCTTCACTCTGTGACGCCATCTTTTGAAAAGTGGTAAGACTGCTTTCATTGATAATGGCCCATCTCTTACAGTAAGAAGACAATTCATGCTCTTGGCTGTTAGAATCAGAGTTTCTGAATGTATCTGAAGGTAACTGAATGTAACAATGACTGGATGTGATTTACCTGTAGGCCAAACATTCTTCAGAGGCAGAGATCCCAGTTTCAGGGAGTAAAAATGCTATATATTCTTCTTACAGTAACTGTGCACTTAACATGGCAATATCACTAAGTATCTGGTCTACCTGACTGTTAATTAGGATGGGCTGGTTTACTAAATAGTTGGGACAAATACTTGGCAGGACTTTCTGAACCCGGGATGTCTGCCTCTGATCACATGTCAGTTAGGCATTGACCATTATGACAGGAATACTCAAGTGCTATCGACTACTGGTAACTGATGGCCAATGGACTGGGAAGAGTCCATGGCAATCCCAGCGGAGTGCCAAGGGAGATATCAATGATATGAATGACTTGCTGAATCATCAATACATTAAGCTGCAGATGACCAGTGAGCAAATGTAGGAACAGTAACGGTTTTTAGGACTTCCTACAACACAACACAGCACATCACAGCACATCACATCACATCACATCACATCACATCACAGCACAGCACAGCACAGCACAGCACAGCACAGCACAGCACAGCACAGCACAGCACAGCACAGCACAGCACAGCACAGCACAGTACAGCACACATCACAATATAACACAACACAACGCAACGCAACGCAACGCAACGCAACGCAACGCAACGCAACGCAACGCAACGCAACGCAGCGCAACGCAGCGCAACGCAACGCAACGCAACGCAACGCAACGCAACGCAACGCAACGCAACGCAACGCAACGCAACGCATCGCAACGCAACGCAACACAACACAACACAACACAACACAACACAACACAACACAACACAACACAACACAACGCAGCACAACACAACACAACACAACACAACACCTATCCTGTAGTGGGAGAGCTGTGGAGGCCTCACCGATGATGCCGCTGTCCTTGCTCTCGAGGGTGGAGCTGGGGGAGGTGAGGGAGGTGCAGGTGGCCGGCGGGCCCGAGCTGGGCAGGGTGGAGCAGGGGCTGTCCGTGGTGCTGGGCGACGCCGTGCTGCTGGTCAGCGTGGAGCACGGACTCACGCCCTGACTGGTCACTACACACTAACAGGAGAGATGGACAGAGAGAGAGAGAGAGAGAGAGAGAGAGAGAGAGAGAGAGAGAGAGAGAGAGAGAGAGGGAGAGGATGTTACATGTAAGCTCGTTTTTGAAACAGTATTCAATCCCTTAGATTACTATACTCTAAAATGATGGAGAGTAGGGGATAAGTAATATACAGCATAACAACCTCCTGAGGGACTGGTGTCTATACACTGTATTACTGTAAAAGAGACAGAGAGATAGACCGGGGGGGAGGGGGGGGGGGGGTGGTTTTAAGAGGGATGTAGAGTAGGGGATAAGAGACACAGGGATCGCAATAGAGAAAAAACACAGAAGAGAATAAATAGGGTGATAGAGAAAAGCAGTTAACGAGACTCTCCATTACAGAAGCATCACATGCTCCCATGCTATGTGTGTCACCCCCAAGAGCACGCGCACACACACGCACACACACAGACACACACACAGACACACACACACACACACACACACACACACACACACACAGCACGCACTAACGCACGCACGAACGCACCAGAGGAGACCCTCTCGGCTCATTAGAACACTCTCGTTCAGAGAGCAGGACTGAGATTAGTGGCGTAACCAATGCATATGTATTCTGAGCTGGCCCTCCACTGGGGGGTTACCACATGATAGACTCAGAGAAAAAGAGAGAAGAGCAGTGGATGAGAGGCAGGAAAAGGTAACAAAGAGGGTGGCAACAGCGAAGCAAAGATTGATGACGGTAGAACCATGGGAAAATGGTACAGAAAAAGGGAGGAAAAAAAGAGGGAGAAATGTAAGGAAAATATGTTTTTTCTCTTGCCTTAATCACAAAAGAATCTCGTGCCTCCATAAAAGGGAAGAGCTTAAAATAAAACTAACCCACTGCCTGGCCTACTTGAAAAATAATTGTTTCCAAAGTAAGCAACCCAAAAGCGAAGCATGCAACGCACCCTGCCAAGACTGGCATGGGTCTTGCCTGGCATGAGGTCGAGCCTGGCATGGACCTAGACTGGCACAGTTAGTGCGGGCAGACACTCCAGAGACCCCGCTGTCTCTAACACACACCTTTAACATGGCAGTAAAGTGAGGAGAGGTTCGGGAAGAGGAATGTGC
>NC_085016.1:13623448-13633448 GCF_963854185.1 Sardina pilchardus
AAAATGAAACCGGTTGACCTCGGGAGTGCTGCTGCTGTGTGTGTGTGTGTGTGTGTGTGTGTGTGTGTGTGTTTTGAGGAAGGGCTATCGTAGCACATCTCCGACAGGAATGCTGCGGAATGACCCGCACAAAGGCCCACGTGTGACCTCTCATTCCCGGCTAGTTACATGATCAAGGGGCAGAATCCAGTGGTACACACACGGACATACGCGCTTACACACACGCACAGACACACACGCACACACACACACACACACACACACACACACACACACACACACACACACACACACACACACCACATAAATCATCTACCCTCTCTTTACCAGAAAAAAAGCCATTAATATCATATGCCAGGTGTTTGGAGTATAACTATGAGCACACACACACACACACACACACACACACACACACACACACACACACACACACTCAAAAACAGGACAGGGAGATAATTAGGGCTACATATAGGACAGTCCATTCTATGGGAGGGGGGAGCAGTCACCTCAGTGGTCTTAATGCACTGTGTGTATTGTGCCGATTAGGCAGACTAGACATGCTTAGTTAATGACAAATCTCTGGGCTAAATTTTACTGTACCCTCTCCCCTTAACCCTTTTTTCATCTAATGTCTCAGTCACACACACACAAACACACACTCACATTTGCACGCAAGCATACCCACATACACATTCACACTCACTTTATAGAGGAAGCTGCCAGTTTACTGTAAACTCTCTGAAATGCCAACTAACAACACCATAGCATTACCAACACAGCACTATCACCTCAAACACTCTTCAAATGTTCTTATGGCAAGCATTTAGTCCAACCCAGCACTGAATGCACAACTGCACAACACACACACACACACACACACACACACACAGGTTAGGAAGCACAGCATGTCACTTACTGCAGCTGTGCAACAAACAGTCACATAAACCTTGAAGAAAGTTACCTGTTATTCTCAGTATGTAAAATGATGTACACACACACACACACAAACACACACACACACACACACACACACAAACAAACACACACCTCCTTTTCAGAGGATACCGTCTCTCACACCTATGCCAATCCAAACTGACTTGCACAACACATGTAAAAAAAACTTGTATGCATAGAGAACTGCAACACACACACACACACACACACACAAACACACACACACACACACACACACACGCACACACACACACGCACACACACAGTGACTCACCATTGTGGTACAGCTCTTTGGTTCTCAGTGCTGTTGCGAGAGCATCTCCAGGAAGCCGAGGACTCTCCACATACTTGGGCTTCCTGAGCGGACCTGATCACACAGAGTGAGCGACAGAGCACACCAGAGAGGGAGGGAGCGAGAGGGAGGGAGGGAGAGAGAGAGTAGGGATGAGGAGAGGGAGAGAGGGAGGGACGAGGGAGGGGAGAGTGGCAGCGAGAGAGGTAGAAACAGCACAACACGCAGAGAGGGAAAGAAAGAGAGAGAAAAAAGGGAGAGAGAAACAGTCTTTTAGTGAATTAAGTCTTTCCAGATGGGATTTGAGGTGAGTGACTTGGATCTCTGGGAAGAATCGTCTAATCGCTCTCCTCTTGTTTTTTCAAACACAAAACACAATTTCTTCTTCTTTCTCTCTCTCTCTCTCTCTCTCACACACACACTCTGTCTCTCTCTCTTTCTCTCTCTGTCTCTCTCTAGCCATACGTGTGTACTCTGCAGTGCCCTGATTACTGCAGTAACAACTTTTCAGCTCAAAAAGACAGACATTTACATTGGAAAGAGAGAGAAAGAGAGGGAGACAGATTTTAATAGAGAGAAGTAGAGAGGTGTAGAAGAGAGAGAGAGAACGAAAGAGACAGGGACAGAGTTTGATAGAGAGATGTAAAGAGATGTAGAAGAGAGAGAGAGAGAGGGAGACAGACTTTGATAGAAAGAAGCAGAGAGAAGAAAGAGAGAGACTCCCCACAAGAGGAGGAAAATGAGAAGCGTGTGGTTAGCTGTCATCTCATTCAACTGCCTGTCAGCCTCAGTAACAACGTCCAACCACACGATCCTCGTCCTGGTCTCCCCTCTCTCCCTCTCCTCTCCTCTCCCTTGTCCACTCCTCTCCTCTGGTGTCTCCATTCACACCTGCCTGAACTGTTTCCTGTGGCCGTGTCCACCTTCCTGTCGACACGGATGCTTATTTTCTCTCGGATCACTGAGGGGCCGGCCGCCATGCACTGGAGATGCATACGAGGCTGTGTAAATAAGCCCAATGTGAGGCTGGGCAGGGGAGACATTCCACCCGCTTCCTGTACACTGAGAGGCTAGTGTGTGTGTGTGTGTGTGTGTGTGTGTGTGTGTGTGTGTGTGTGTGTGTGTGTGTGTATATGTACGTGTTCTCGCGTGTTCATGTGTATGTATGTGAGAGAGATTATTAACCTGTGTGTGCACAGTGTATCTAAAGAGTTGTGTGTCAGTAGTGTGTGTGTGCATGTGTGTGTGTGTGTGTGTGTGTGTGTACATCATGAGTGTGTATACATACGTGAAGTTATGGACCTGTGCAGTATGTGTGTACAGTGTGTCTTTGTACTGTATATGTTCTGAGGTTTCATTTTTCATGTCCTTGAACGATCCATGTTTACATGTATGTCCATGCATGTGACTATGTATGTATGCCTGTGTGCATGTGTGTGTGTGTGTGTGTGTGTGTGTGTGTGTGTGTAGGCACGTGTGTCTGTGTGTGCCCACATGTGCGTGTGTGTGCGTGTGTGTCTGTGTGTGTGTGTGTCTGTGTGTGTGTGTGTGTGTGTATGTGTGTATGTGTGTGTGTGTGTGTGTGTGTGTGTGTGTGTGTGTGCGCGTGCGCGCGCGCGCGTGTGTGTGTGTGTGTGTGTGTGTGAGAGAGAAAGAGTGTGTTAGTGTGGGTAGCCCAGCTAATGCTGGTGAATATCATTACAGTGAGGCACAGCAATAAGCCCAATGTAGCGTGGGTTTGATTGGCAGTAGACTGTGGATAAGTGCCTGTTGACCATATGGGGCTTCTTGATTAAAGGAAGGAGGCCACTCAACTTCACTTATACCATCTTTGGGGCCTTGATTAGTGTTCAGCAAACAAGAGAACACTCACACACACAAGACACACACAGACACACACAGACACACACACAGACACACACACACACACACACACACACACACAGGGTAAAAGTTCCATTTCTTAGACTGACAACAAAGCTCAAAGTTTAAGAGGATCATCAACATCTAGAGCAAGACTGCCATCTACAGGTGATCTGGTAACAGTGCAGATCAGGCAAGAAACTACACTTGACCATGTAAAGGCAAATGTACACCTAACTGACTTCAAAGCACGCACCATGATGCCAAATGTCTCTTGAATCCTGTTGGGTCAGTTTATGTGTCTATTGCTAGCGGATATCCTTATATACGGGTGCATAACCGAAACGTAAACAAAGCAGGGCTAGCTTACCATTTCCACACTACTCTTGCCCACTACAAACAGTGTGTAGCCTAATACATCTACTTATAATCAAACTTATGTTTAATAATAATTTGCCAATGGGACTAGCTTTGTTAGTGGTGAAAGTCTGTTGTTTGGTCTGAAGTCCCTGTAAGCCTGAGGATTAAGAGGCAATGACATTCTCTGTCCACAAGATGTCAGAAGAGATACTGAGATGAAGGCAGTTCCTGTATGGTATACTTGAGTGCCACACACACACACACACACACACACACACACACACACACACATGCACATACAGTACACACCACAAGCTTAGTTCCAAGTCAGTAAGTAAAGAGAATACTTTTCATTTTTAATCTAAATGAATAGTTTGAGTGGACTGAACTTCTCTCTCTTTCTCTCTCTCTCGCTCTCTCTCTTTCTCTCTCTCATACACATATGGAGACAGAGAGAAAGAGAGAGAGAGAGATCTCTGTTTTTGGCTTCCTTTTTTCCTGTCACTGTTCCTGATCAATCTGTTTTACATTAAGCCGGCCTTTGATGGCACCACAAGCAGCTTACGCCAAGTCAGCCAACAAACCAGAGAGGGCACAACCTACCCAGCTGCAACACACACACACACACACACACACACATATATAAGTGTGTGTACTGTATGTGTCTGTGTGTGTGTGTGTGTGTGTGTGTGTGTGTGTGTGTGTGTGTGTGTGTGTGTGTGTGTGTGTGTAGTGGACACACACCCTGTACTGGAATATCCCTCTGCGCTGTGTTAAATTTAAAGTG
Organism: Sardina pilchardus; assembly: GCF_963854185.1. NCBI lineage: Eukaryota > Metazoa > Chordata > Actinopteri > Clupeiformes > Clupeidae > Sardina > Sardina pilchardus. The sequence goes on from NC_085016.1 coordinate 13,627,705, forward strand.
TGTTGTGGAAACCATGAACTTTATAAAGTTCCCTCTATAACCTAATGCAGATGTCAATGTGAATGCTGGTGAAAGATTGAATTTTGTGCAATGTTAAACTGACTTCAAATTAGAGCCTAGATGCATGGGACCGTTTTATATGGTTGGCTCTATGTCTGAGATTCTCCAGACTCTGAAAGAAGTAGAAGTATGGTGCACACCATCTTGCCGATTTTAGACATTCAAACAACTTTGGTGAGGTTGGTGAGCAGGAGAGAAGCACACTGTGTGTGTGTATGTGCATATGTGTGTGTGTGTGTGTGTGTGTGTGTGTGTGTGTGTGTGTGTGTGTGTGTGTGTGTGTGTGTGTGTGTGTGCATACAGTGTGTGTATGTGCGTGTATGTATATATGTGTGTGTATGTGTGTGTGTGTGTGTGTGTGTGTGTGTGTGTGTGTGTGTGTGTGTATGTGGTGTGTGTGTGTGTGTGTGTGTGTGTGTATGTCTGTGTGTGTGTGTGTGTGTGTGTACATGTGGTGTGTGTGTGCACATGTGCGGACATCGCCCTCACCTGGGGACTTCTTGCTGGCGCGGAGTGGGGTGATGTAGGGCTGGCGTGGGGGCAGCAGCGGTGAGGAGGGCAGAGAGAGGGACACCCCGCGGGTCAGTCCCAGTCTCCCCCCCTCGTCCACGGGGTACGGCTGCAGGGGCAAGGAGGGGGGCGCACCACGAGAGGGGGAGACCCGCGCGGACCCCCCAAACTGACCGCTCTGACTGTAGTACTCCATATCTACAGAGAGAGAGAGGAGAGAGGAGAGAGAGAGAGGAGGGTGTTAAAGACACTTTTTGCTGGCTAGTCATGTGCAGCTATACGCAAATACACACACACACACACACACACACACACACACACACACACACACACACACACACACACACGTGTGTGTTATACACAACAACACACCCATTCCCTGAGCTCCACCGAGTCCCTTCCTTGAACCCTGCTCTTGAGGAGAAACAAATCTGTAGTATTTACGCTTTGCTCTTGATGAATCAGAGTTTGAGTGAGATCACAGCCCCTCCACCTCCTAACGCTGGTCTCAGACCTGCTGGGAGTCTGGGCTCCCCTCCACTCGCCTGTTTGTTTGCAGACTGAGGGATCGTTAGTGCTGAGGCACCGTCGTCAGGCCATCCAGAAAAACAGCGAGCCCACAGAGAGAGAGAGAGAGAGAGGGAGAGAGAGAGAGAGAGAGAGAGAAAGAAAGAGAGGAGCAATAGAAAGAGAGAGAGAGAGAGAAAGAAAGAGGGAGGGAGTGATAGAAAGAGAGAGAGGTAAGAGAGAGAGGGAGAAATACAGTAGAAGGTGTGAGAGAGAGAGAGAGAGAGATAGAAAGAAAGAGAGAGGGAGCCATAGAAAGAGAGAGGGGTAAGAGAGAGAGGAAGAAATACAGTAGAAGGGAACAGAGAGGGCTGAAAAAAGGGAGAAGAGGAGAAAGGAATAGAGACTTGGAATGGGCAACGAAAGAAATGAAAAGACAGATAAATGCAGGGAGACTGAAGATGAATGGCTGCCAATACACTCCTAAAATGGGCGCCACATACCCTTGCATCAGCCTCTAAATGAAGGGGGGATACATTCAGAGTGTTCCAAACCAGGGCCTGCTCTGCCAAAATAATCTCAGACTGCCATATATCATTAAGTATATCTCAGTGAAAAAGGAAAGCCAGTTTAGTGGCATGTTAAAAAGGCCTATAAGACCGTTTAGATTGATAGTGCCTGTTGCTAAAAGCTTTGGAAGTGACAAAGGAAGTGGCTCAAGGGAGCGATGAACACACACACACACACACACACACACACACACACACACACACACACACACACACACACGGTAACAACTGTTCCAATAAAACAGCAGGGGGCCAACTTGTTGCACAGCTGCTTTGCTCAAGCTGCAGTTAAAGTGCATATGTAAATATGCATGTGTATACACACATGCGCACACACACACACACACACACACACACACACACACACACAAATAAACAAAAACATACACACACACACACACACACACAGAGACCGCAATTTCATCTTCTCAGGTTTAAGTGATGGGCAATCATGAACTTAGAGAGACTAAGAGAAAGAAAGAGAGAGGGTGGCAGAGGGAGAGAGAAAGAGAGAGAGAGAGAGAAAGTGGAAGAAAGTAAAAAAGAGAGAAATATACCAAGAGTGTATGAGCGCAAGAAAAAAAGGTAGTGGTAAAAAAACAAAAAAACACCCAGTTTATTTCTGAACAACCCACCCTCCTCTCTCTCTCTCTCTCTCTCTCTCTCTCTCTCTCTCTCTCTCTCTCTCTCTCTCTCTCTCTCTCTCTCTCTCTCTCTCTCTCTCTCTCTCTCTCTCTCTCTCTCTCTCTCTCTCTCTCTCCCTCCCTCTCTCCCTCTCTCTCTCTGCGTACTTTTGGCGCGGCCCCTGGTCTGCAATTTCACATGGGCGCCGTGGCCACGGCCGGGCAAATCAAGCCTGCCTAATTATAGCCCCCGCTGCAGCAGGGAGACATAAAATGATTACAGTCCTGCACCCCCCTCCAATCTTCCCCCTCGCCTCCCCACAGCAAACCCCCCACCCCCACCCCCCCAACTTCGGCCGGGCTAGCGGGAACAGCGGCAGTGCATCCAGCACAGAATAGATGATGAAGCAGATTAAATATGCATCCCACACTCCATCACACGCACGCCACCGAGAGTCCTAAAGGACAAAATGCGAAGGCCTTGAAGGCTCAATAAAGTTGAGTGTACTGTAGGTGGCGTGGAATTAAAGGTACAGTTAAAGGATTCTGGTCAAAATACAGGGGACTGTTTGAGCTCAAGAGCCAATCAAATTATGTCTCTCCCTTCTATGCTTCTGAAGCAAGGTTGTTTATTGGCCAAAATAGTTTATGTCTCAGTCTGATCCACTTTTTTCAACCAATTACAGAGACAGGACTGTTTACGAAGAACATCTTTTTGTGCGCTCACACTGCTGAATTAAAAAAAAGCATTGACTCAGAATTGTGGACTTTGCCTTTAACATATGTCTCCCTATTTCCAAAAGCTCAGTCGTTGTCTCAATCCCTGCATTCTTCCTGTGAAAGATTAACTGGCTTATATGTGTGGACTGATTAATGAAATGAGGTGTGAGAGTGGTCAGCGTTTGAAAGCGTCGGGATGAGTCGTTCGCAACGCGTTAGCAAGAGAATGGGAAGAATTTGGGACAACGTTAAGCCATCCATTCTGTCTTGTGATCAAATCATTCCTGTCTCATTACGAGCTCTCCATGTCTTTTGAGTTAGGAGCCCGGCTGTGGTGTCACGCGAAACAGGTAGTAAAGACCGTTTCACACGCACACACACACACACACACACACACACACACACACACACACACACACACACACACAGAGACCAAAAAGTACATATAAAATGCATTCCTCATGTTCTCAATAAAAAATACAACAACGGTTATTGTATTAGGACGGCAGAAGAGCACACATTAATGAAATGTCATGCCAAGAAATCTCATTTGGCATAAACTTAACTAAGACATAAAAAGTGTGTTTCTGTCTTCTGCCTTGTATATGACATCTGCCTTAAGCTTTTATATAGTAAGTGGCCTTGCTGTTTTTCAGTTAAGGGAGACTTGATGTGGGTGACACACATGGTGTGTCACACATGTCACAATGTTGCGAGTGCACACACACACACACCACAACATACACACACATACACACACACACACGCACACACAATGTTGCACACAATGTACACACACAAACAATACACACAATGCACACACACACACACACACACGCATACACCCACATACACACCCACAACACCCCCCCTGTGCGCGCGCACACACACACACACACACACACACACACACACACACACACACACACACACACACACACACACACACACACACACACACACACACACACACACACACAGGCCACCACTGAACCCAGCCTGAGTAGAGCGAGCGCAGTGCGTGCGGTGCCACACAGGGAGTGTCTGCTCCCCACTAGAGAGCTGTCCAGCCTTCTGCAGGCCTGGCCTCCTTGGCTCTCTCGCTCCGCTTCATTATAACACCATTAGGGACACGCTGAAACGGAGGCTTCACGGGCCAGAGAGAGTTCCTAAAGAGCTCCTACAAAACGGCCAGAGGAAATGTAACTTTTCACTCCATGTACAGTACTGTAGGTTTAGGTTTAGAGGGTAACAGGATACTACAGGGAACATCTACTACAGTATGTGCGATTCCTTTCTTCAATGCTTTTGAGGTACTCCTGTAATCATAACAGCAACAATAACTATACAGTAAATATACACAAATGACTTACTAACTTCCTTCCTACTTTCTAATGCGCAAACACCTACACCTAATGGCTGAACTGACCCACAGCTGTGAAATACTAACAGTTATGGTAGACCCTGACCTTTAAGGAGCTGTGGAAATAGGGCAAGACATTGATTCTCTTTGTATCCGACAAAAGTCAACTGCACACATTCTAGCCAGGGTAGGAAAAGTCAACTTGAGATCCGCTGCTGAAAAAGAGCATGGTGCATGCATGCCACTCTGTTTGTTTGCCTTGTCCTGAGGTTCTCTTGGTATGTCTCGCTTTGCTTGTTTTCCATCTAATGCTTGTCTTTCGCTGTCGTCGTCGCCGTCTTTTCAGTTTAAACAGAGTGATTTAGGAAGCTTAATCAACACATGTCACAATTCACTGCAGGCTTTTATATGCTGACACATATGCAAACACACAGACGCTCACACTCATTCTTTCTGCCTCTCTCTGTGTGTGTCTCTCTCTCTCTCTTTCTTTCTCTCTCTCTCACACTCACACACACTCTCTCCTTCCCTCTTTCTCGTTCTCTCTCTCTCTCACTCACACACACACACACACACACACATACACACACACACACACACACACACACACACACACACACACACACACACACACACACACACACACACACAGCAAGAGCCGATGGGAAACTGGCTACCCAGAGGGCACTAGGGACTAGTCTGATGATGGTCCAGAGGACCAGGAGGATCTCCATCAAAGGCAAAGATGCAGACACACACAGCCATAAATCAGAGCCGTTTAAAAAAAAAATCAAAATGGCCACTGCCAGAAAATGTGGTTGGCTAGGCTCTCTCTCTCTCTCCCTCTCTCTTTCCCTCCCTCTTATTTTGATTAAAACACATGTTCTGTAACCGCAGGTCTTTGATTTTGCTAACCAGGGCAAAGCTTTGTTGGGGATTACTCTTTTATCCCCCCCCCCCCCTACTTTGCAGCAGTGGAAGAAGGGACCAGAAATGTTCTCCTGCGGTTCCTCTCAGCTCTGAAGCTCTGTCTGACCATGACCTTAAGACTGAAGAATGTCCAGCAGTGGTTGTAACCGAGAGAGAGAGAGAGAGAGAAAGAGAGAGAGAATGAGAGTGAGAGTGAGAGAGAGAGAGTAAGAAAACAGACAGAAACTGACACACTCAGATTAACACTGCAGCAATAAGACCTCTGGACATAAAGTCTATTACTTTGCACAATAAAACACAGAAAGTTAGAAAACGATCATGCTGTTGCCATGGGGCCCCCGTTGAAATGGCCTCACGGCAACTCCATTCCCTGCTATGCCTGACAAGGCACACACAAAACAATCTCACACCGGAAAGGCAAAGAACATAAACAATCTAGCCTCTTTGATTTACTTTGTTAAA
>NC_085016.1:13638448-13640948 GCF_963854185.1 Sardina pilchardus
GTTTTTAACTGTGAAGTGTAATGAGACCTGATTCAACGGTGATGCTGTACTAAAAATAACACTAAATTGAAATTAAACTAAGTGATTAAACTCAAAGTTGTGATAGCATGGTTCTCACTAAACTCAGATCTAATGTTATTCTCACTACAGGTAGTCACATTGAAACCTAGCGAGCCCAGTTGTGAACAAAGGCCTGGTACGTGCCATTTGGAATTGTGAGATTAAACAGACATCATGAACTGCAGGCCATCTGCAAAATATCAGTGTTTTCAAAAGGGGAAAGCTGATCTTGATCTATGAATCTGTGAGGTGTTACATCTCTACTCCATATCAGCCATCTGAGGAATCTCTCCATCATATATCACTAATGGCAATTTGGTTGGCAGATCAAAGAGCCTTCTATCTCCTTTATACCCGACATCAATAGCCCAAGAGCCAATCCCATTACTGGAGGGTGATACAGAAGAGGTTTCTGTCACAATATTTCAGTGTTAGCTTTTGTGAAACCTCCAGGGTTTTTGTTTTTTTTCTCACCAAAACCAGAGATCTCTCCCTCCCCCTCTTTCTCTCTCTCTCCCTCTTTCTCATTCCCTCTCTCTCTCTCAATAGCTTGGCCTGAGTGTAATTGTGCAATATCTCCAAAGCATAAACTATCACTTAAGGTCAACAGCGTCTGACGCACATCAAGTGACGGCAAAGTTTTAGAACTCCCATTACTTTTAACGGACCAAAAGCCCACTGGAGGTGGTGCCTGACATGCGTCAACGCCAAAGTTTAGAGTTTTTTCCTCTTTAGTGTCAAATCCATATCACAGCCGGTGGGGCGTTGGCCTTTAGAACAGACATGTATTCCATCAGGGCTCCTGCTTACCTGTGTCTTTCTTGTCACCCCTCCCTCCTCCACCTCTCCCTTTCTTCAGGACGGCCTTGAACATCGTGGACTCCCTGTTCTCCTCTTGTGCTCCTCTTTCTTCTTGTGTCCTGTGATGTTCCAAGGGGGGGGGGGGAGATAAATCAGACACTGAAGAAACTTTTTCCTCAATAACTCTCACAATGTTGTAAAGTCTTCCATTGAGAAGATAAAGACAATTAATTACTTCAGGGAATTTTAATTACTTCAGGGATTTTAGTGAGTATACAGAGATCACTTGTTCAACTGTTTAACGTTTGGCTCTATCAGAATGTGCTTGATGTGGTCATGGAAAGTACTTGGACTGAAATGAAAGTACTGTATATACACAGAGAGAGAGAAAGAGATAACCACAGAGAGAGAGAGAGAGAGAGATGGAGAAGGAGAGATAGAATGTAGGTGCCTGCATGAGAGACGAAAGAGAGATGGAGAAGGAGAGAGATAGAATGTATGTGCTTGCATGAGAGAGAAAGAGAGAGAAAGAGAGAGAGAGAGGAAAGAGAGAGAGACATAGAGATAGAGAGATCAGAGCAGGGCAGAGCAGAGGGAAGCGAAGGAGAGATGAGCTCTTGTTCCTTGAGATGCAGGAGCGCACACAGGCGCTGGGATTCTTGGCATTCCTCATCTAATTGCAGCTACAGGGGCTCAGCCTGGGCCTCCATATAAAAGCAGAGGACGTGCACAGACGCCAGGGCTCCCGGAATAAAACAACAACAACAACAAAGACACCAATGTCATGTTTCACCGACGCTTCTCTGCTATAGGCACAGAGGACAGAAGAGCAGAGGCAGGAATATGGAGATCTAGCGCGGGGAGTGTGTTAGCGTTTTGCCCCCGTGAGGGGGTAATTCGCCAGAGGGGTTTGGATACGGAACAACACTGACACATGAAGTTAACAAGACAATGAATACCTTATGAGTTTTGGGGTTTGAGAACAAACATGTGAGTAAAATACACACACGTGTACACACACACACACACATATACACACTAAAACGTACACACACATTTACAAATAAACCGCTGACCACCCCAGCTGTTGCCTTCAGGTCTCAACATTTGTGAGGAAATGAAAGGTCACCCATCCTGCTATCACACACAGACACACACAGACACACACACACACACACACACACACACACACACACACACACACACACACACACACACACACACACACACACACACACACACACACACACACACACAGAATAAGACACTGAAGAGGGTGAATGAGTTCTATATTTCTACATGAATTGTAAAGCAGGATTAGAGAGAAAAGTATTAAAATAATCATTAACATCATTGCCATCGTCATCATCATTCACCAAATTCACAACCAAATGCCCAACCCTCAATGTTTCAGATACAGACATTTTGAAATGTTCAGGATGAAAGTGAGTGAAGTGGTGTAGACACACACACACAGACAAATATGCTTCCTGAGACACATTCTTCATTCCACTTCTCCACCAAGCACACCTCACTGGCACACACACACACATACTCTCTCACACACGCAGTGTTCTGTCTCCTCTCTCAGATATGCTGAGGACAATGGGAGGAAATACCGACACGTCCACCAAATCGC
>NC_085016.1:13645948-13650948 GCF_963854185.1 Sardina pilchardus
AGCACGTTGATTGGGCGAAAACCAGGGCGAGCATTTCTAAATAGGTTTTCGATGGCAGCCACCACAGGGAAAATGGCCTTGTTTCCTTTTCTGGAAGACGTGGCCTCGTTCTGCTCCCAGCTTACGCGACACTTTCTCTCCTCCTAACAAGGGATCTGATGGAAGTGGAGGAGTCTACCAGAACATACTGTACGAGTGGGTCACATCCGAGAATGAGACTGAGAGAGATGGAGAAGGTGACAAGAAACTAGTGACAACAGAGACATAGTAAGATGGAGGACATAAAGAGACAGAGATAAGGGAAAAGAAAGAGAGAGAGAGAGAGAGAGAGAGAGAGAGAGAGAGAGAGAGAGAGAGAGAGAGAGAGAGAGAGAGAGAGAGAGAGAGAATAAGATCAGGTGAAATCTCATTTTTGAAGTCTATCATCAATATCAAAGAGTTCTTTCAGAACTTTTATGGAAAACAATTTAAGCGTATTCATCTGAGAGAACAATTCATGAAACTATGTGTGTGTGTGTGTGTGTGTGTGTGTGTGTGTGTGTTCAGTGTGTGCTTTCTGTCATGGAGGCTGTTTCCAAACAGGCATTCAAATTCTCCTCTCACCTATAAAACAGTCAGCTCTGTCTCTGTTATCTTCATAGGGGTTTTGATGGGAAGGCAGTTCAAGCCTTAACCACATCTATGATTGCAACAGGGGCCTCTCTCCTAAACCTGTCACCAACTTAACTAGAGTGGAAGCAGGTTTCGTCCTGTGCGTCGTCATATCACAGGTTTTACGGGCTTCCCTGGAAAACCCCGGCTAATTCGCTTCATCCGACGTCGTAAACAGACATGATCAATCCATAATGAGGTCATATGACAAAGATCAAGTTCTTGGCTCCGGCTCGGATGTTGACAGAAAAACGTTTCTCTTCCTCTGCCAGGCTCACATGACTCATCGACAGAGGCCTGTCTGTGACATCATAAAGGTGAGACGTAGGAGGAGAAACAACTAAAGCTCAGACACAAACGTGAAGCTTTATGTTCATGTTTATGTATCTTGGCAGACACTTTTGTCCAAGGCGACTAACAACAACCTCAATAAACCACATTATCTTTAAAAATAATAGAAATCCTTTTAGGTTACCGAGGAAACACAAGTGTGTGTGGCAACTGGAGCAGTGCCAAGGCCTATAAAAACAAAACGATTACTTAGTTTTTCCAACCGAATGCAGAGCCAATGTTAGAGAAGGTGCTACTGTGTCAACATGCAAAGGTGGATTATGTCAGCTTTGGTAAGCAAAAGGCCTGCCAATGGCAAAGCCCCGGAGGCTTCCCTTTCACTTTTGCCCTTAAGGCATGTTAATCAGGAAATCCAGATAGTCAGTGGGAAAGTTAAACATTACTCCTCTTATCTAATAAACACAACAGAGAGAGAGAATATGTCTCCCGGTCACAATGCTGCACACAGTTCTGATTCGTCATCTACCTCCTGTATTCAATTCCACTTAAACCAGTTACCCAACAGGCAGCACTTCATCCTCATGAAAACTCGGCTCTAGCCCCCAACATTAAGGTCACAAGGTAACACAGCCGTGTCTGTCTGGCCTTTCAGACACGCTTGGGCTGCTTTGTTGTGGGCTTTAGACTAAATAGCATTTTGAGGAGAGTGTGTTTATATTCCACGCCGCTCTAAGCCTTAATCCCCTCCCTCTGGGAAGACAGACTTCGCGCAGTGGCCTGGGGTCTGACTCTGGTGGTGTCTGCATCTCCACGGGGGCCTCCGTGTGCGGCTCTTTGTGCAAGCTTAATCATTAACCTCACACATCGAGCGTCTCCAGGATGTGGCACCACGGATGACCCCGCAAGCTGTGGGGAACATGGCCTGTGCATGGCTCTTTCCATGGCCTGTATGTCCAAAACAACTTGAATTCACTCACTGCCTTTGGGTTTGTGAGTGCCATGACCTGTGCTGCTCGAGTGCTTAGTGCATGATCTCTGCAGATGTATTGGGCATGTGTAGCAAACAGACAAATCGGCCAGACCCAACCAGAAATGACTATATTTGGTTATTGTTTTAGTTTCTTTACACTTTTCACTTTATGCGTATGCTACGATGTTCTTTTTAAAAAAGTCACTGCATCTGCTCTACATGCATCTTGAGCGTTACCACATCTAGAGAGTGTTTGGTGTCGTTTCTGGATTGCTGTACACTCTCGCACTCTTCATTCTTGCTAAGCGCATTGGCATACAGCAGTAATTTGATTTTGCTGAGCCTGTGCTGTCTATGGATCAGAGACTGCAGTATTGTGTGATCACATGAAGGCATGTGCTGTCTATCGCTCAACACCTGGAAATACACCAGTCAACTGAGGATGGTTTTCATTAGAGTTAGCGTGTGTGTGTGTGCGTGTGTGCGTGTGTGCGTGTGTGTGTGTGTGTGTGTGTGTGTGTGTGTGTGTGTGTGTGTGTGTGTGTGTGTGCATGTGTGTGTGTGTGTGTGTGTGTGTGTGTATGTGTGTGTGTGTGTGTGTGTGTGTGTGCGTGTGTGTGAGACCATCCGTGTGTTTTGAAGTCATAAGCATCTCTCCAGTGACTGGTATGCCACAGGTGTGTGGAGAGCCAGGTAACCCATGTTGTCAGCCCAGGTGATGAGGCACCTGGGAATTCATCAGATTATTGAAGCTACCAGCCACACCTGAATGGGGCATCTACAGTACTCCCATACAGATCACCAAGAGACATCAAGCATGCCAGACATGTAACGGTTAACATGTACTGTAACAACACTTATATTTAATTATTTGATGTAGACGTTCAGTCGACTGTGCTACCTTCAGTGAAGTCCACCGATAGCTTTATGGTTTATTGCTGGGTTAAAAGTCCAAATTAAGTGGACTTCTAATATTAACAAACAATGAGTCCTAAAACATCTACTCCTGAAAATTAACTGTAGCTGAAGACTGAAGAAGCTCTGAGCACTCTCTGTGTTATGCCCGTGGGATAACTGTGTGAGTATGTGTCTGTATGTATGTGTGAGTGTGTGTTACTTCCTGGATGCAGTTGTTGGTCAGTAAGTTGGGTCATTATTCACTTCTAATGAGTAGGAAAAATGTTAATCAGTGGCAGCTGTAGAAAATAGAGGGGGCTAATGTGTTTTGCACTTAATCTGACACATTTGTAGACATTGCATACTCTTCATGCTAGTCACACACACACACACACACACACACACACACACACACACACACACACAGAGACACACACACACACACACACACACACACACACACACACACACACACACACACACACACACACACCACTCTCCAAAAAATTGTAATGCCATCCAGACCACATGACAAAAATACAAAACTGTTCAGTTCGTAAATCGTTTCTTTTCCTCCTGCAGAGCTGAACATGAGGGGTTTGTCTAACTCAAACACCATAAAACATCTGTGCCAAATTCTGCCCTTGTGGTTTTACTGTAAGAAATACATAGTGTGTAAAATATGAGACACCACGAATACGAGAAGGCATGCAGTGCGGGTGATTTGGGCGTCTTTTGCCGATCACACAGAGCTTCTACTCCCAACAACTCAAGGATGAAAGTCAGTGAGGTGATGTCCACACACACACACACACACACACACACACACACACACACAAAAACAAAAAGAAACTTGCAGAAAGCATTTAAGTCTGGGTGACATATGGTTTGCAGCTTGGCTTGGGATGCCAGGATGGGGCTCAGTCTATAAAGACATATCCATTAACACAATGGAGACCCTCCCAAAGGTACAAAAGCCAACACGAGCTGAGGTGAAATCCGATTGTGCTCACTACCAGTGATCTGGTTACACACAGACAAACGACTAACAACGAAGGCTGGTTTAAAGAAGAAGAAAAAAACAACGGTGGGAAAGAGGTCTATGGAGTAGCTGGGCTGGACTAAACAATAGAGAGCACAATGCATGTAACGGCACCCTAGCACTGGTAAGAGTGACTGATTGAGAGTGGCTGACACACAAACAAACACAGAGAGAGAGAAAGAGAGAGAGAGGGAGAGAGGGAGAGAGAGAGAGAGAGAGAGAGAGAGAGAGAGGGCACCTGTTGCATGTGTCAGCTGGCCCAAAGCCATAGAGTGTACAACTAATCCTGTAACTTTCAACAGCATATAGTCCAACGCTCTTCAAACAACACACGCCCATACCACACCTCGACATATACATGTAGGCTAATGATGGCTCTCATAACCATAATCTTTGAGGTGGTTTTGTATTTCGGTAACTACAATTTTAAAACAAAGACGGTTTCTTCGAAACCTTGATACCAACTTGGTAATTCAGGTACATTTGCATCATGTTCGTCTGTAGTGAACTGATGACAGCGTTGCTTGGTGTTTGTTCGAAATTGTTTACCAAACTTCTGCTTGAGACACAGCAAACACTGGCATGTCTACGACTTTACTACATGGAAGACACGCTGTCATGACACTCTGTTGCAACCCGCACTGTGATACTAGTGAGGAATTTTTCGTGGCAATAAACCCCAGTGGGCGCGGGCGCAGAGCGTTGCGTTGCGTTTGGCTACACTATGAATGAATGGCATAGCACAAACATAGAGCAACACTGGTCTTGTTACAATTGCTAAAAGAACAAAAACTACAACAACAAACAAGCGACGCTTATAACTATACTTGAACTAATAAGGTGTTGTAGCTTTCTATGGAAATTACGCATTAAATGAGTGTGTCCTTTTCCTAAAGGGCGGCACATAACTTAGTGGTAGCTATATATGGCTTTTGTTTTAAAAGCGTCTCTATCAGTTCCACTTTCCCCCAAAAGCATTAAAGCCACGGATATAAAAGATTGCATAGATTACCTGCGCTAGAGAAGCAACGGCTCGATCAGTGGCAAACTTCTCCGTGCGCCTCGTACCGCATGGGCTCGTGAACTGTGGAGTTTCGGCTGAAGAAGAATGACAACCCCTCCTCACTCACCCACTCAATCGCTCACTGG
>NC_085016.1:13655948-13658448 GCF_963854185.1 Sardina pilchardus
TACAAGATTGAGGCTCTCTGGTCTAGTCACCTGAACATTTTACATCTTGTTCTTAAAACCCTCTAAAACAGAGGTGCTTCTTCTGCTATCGGATTTCGAGCTGCTAAGAGTTACTGTATGAACTTCCTTGTGAAAAGCTTTTCTTGAGGGATTTTCCATTTGATCACCTTCTTATAGATGGTGCGCAGATCCCTGTACTGCCAGAGTGTGTTCAACACTTGGGCTGCAGCCTTCACCACCTTCATGGAGTATCTTTCAAGAATAAGTAGAGAGAGAGAGAGAGAGAGAGAGAGAAAGATGAAAAAGAAAGAAACACAAAGCATAGAAAGAGAGAGATTTAAAAGCAGCAAGAAAAATGTGCTGCAAATCTTTAGCGACATTTCAATACAAAACCAAGCGATTCCAATAGCCTAAGCCTGTAAAGCCTCTCATTAAACCCTTTTAAATGGCTCCCCAGGGAGGTGATTATTAATTATGACAGTCCAGTCGCTTGACTGACAGCTTTGGTGGGAGCTGTATCTGAACCAAAGGATTAAATATTTGCTGCCAAAATACAGCAGCAATACTTTACCTGTCCCCAATGTGAGCAGCTACAAAGTATTTGAAATATGACTGAACATAAATATGCAATGCATCTGCAAAGTGACACTAAATTAAAGTGATATGCTGCCTCTTTCTGGTATAAAATTCATAATTCCACTTTTTTCCCTATTATCAATGTAGCCTACCCATAAGAGTACAATATATCACAGTCTCTTGTTTTTTATTTAACATTCACGCGTGACAGTGAAATATTGCCAGTACCTCGTCAGCACATACCGGTACCTAGCAAATGTTGTCTAGCATAAGAGCATTGCCTAGATGATGTTAAAAAAAATTAACATCAAAGCTGTAATTAAGTCATTTCAAAGACACTGATTTTAATCGGATGCATCAAGCCTTACATTAAGCCAACATCTAGATGAATCATTTGCAATCCATTAGCCAATTTCATGCCGTCTTGAGTATCAGTGAGGCGCTGCCCACCACGGCGCCAGGCTGCCCAGTTACCTCTCTCCGCGTCCTCGGCTGATGGTGACCAGCTTATCGATGCCGCCTGTGTGTGCCAGCGCCCGGGCGTTCTCCATGTTGCGGCTCGTGACCTCGTGCAGGGCGCAGCAGACCGCTGCCACCGTCTCGTCCGACAGCAGCGATGGCCCGTTGCCTGGGAGACGGGTGACTAAGTCCCGCATGGCGTACTTCCCTGAAAGGCAAAGAATAGAAGGTGTGGCAAACGTGTATGCTATACATAATGTTATGGTTTAGTTACATTAAAGGGTTTAGCAACAAGATGTGAACATCTATTAAAGTACTGATCCCAGTGGTAAACAAACACAATTCTAGTCTTTTTACATGTGATATTTTACTAAGAAAGTACTTCCCTGAGCTACGTATCGTATGGGCGGTCGTGACAAACTAATGTATTCTCTGTGGATATGGAGCTAAGGGAAGTGCGTTCAATGCAACAAAGTACTTTTCGATTCAGCTCTCATTCCTTTTGAAGGACACTAGAGGTTGGCTTCCTCAGAGGCAGAGACTACTGAGGCCCCTTCAGCTGTGTTTCATATTCTATAAAAGCCCGGCGACAGACTAACCAATCAGTTCCTTGTTGCGGTTGTCAAGGGCCATGTTGCGCAGGGCGGTGGCTACGGAGCAGACCACACGGTCGTTTTCCATCCGCAGCAGCTCCACCAGGATGGGCAGGCCCTTCTCCTTACGCACCGCAGCACGGATGTAGGCCGCAAACTAGCCAACCAAACACACAGGGAGAAGGGAGGACAGGGGGATAAGGGAGAAGGGAGAGGAAGAGAGAGACATTCAGAGAAACACATGGGAGAGATGAAGATACAAGGCACCCCTGAGCACAATGGATATTAAGAATATACTGTATGAGAATATACAGTGTACAGCAGAATAAACTGAATGTATTTCCAAATATAAAACAAAAATAGAAAGAAGGTAGAGAGAGAGAGATTGTATAGAGAGAAAGATGGAGAAGGACAGAGAAAGAGAGATGTGAAGTGTGTTTATACAGCTCCCATATAGATTTATAAGGATTATTATAAGGCTTACTGGCCAGACATTTGCCAGGAAAGTACACAGCATGTGTGGAAAACATTGATGGAAAGGGGCCGGCGATGACTTTGCTCTGCCTACCTTCCAGGTCCCGGCTGACAGGTTCTGCAGGGAGCCGGCGGCCCCCTCCAGGGTGGCGGGGTTTGAGCTCTCCGCCAGCAGTGTCAGGTAGGGCTTGACCACCGAGGGGTGCCAGAGCATCTCGGCCCCTTTGAGACTCCCAGAGAAGCCGGGCACAGGCCCCACGCCATCCCACTGTGGAAAGAGGCAGAGAGTGGAGAGAATTGAGGGGAAAAAAAGGACACAGAGGGAAGGAGAGACTGGGGAGAGAGGGAGGGATGGCTGGGTGTTCCACAGGGGGGCTGTCTGAAGTGTGGATGAAAGG
>NC_085016.1:13665948-13668448 GCF_963854185.1 Sardina pilchardus
GTGGCAAGGGCATAAGCTGAATCCGATACCAGACGAACAGATGGAGAAAGTGATTGAAACCCTAAGAACAGATGCGCACAGCCCAAGCATACAGTAGTCTACCTGAACGAGAAGGAGGAGGAGAAGAAGGAGGAGGAGGAGGAGGAGGAGGAGGAGGAAGACCCTCCTGCAACTCAAGTCATTCTTATCAGCACATCACAGCACTGTGTCCAACCTGCTAACATGAAAAGTCCCTCTCATCCTCTCCACCTCGCTTTTGCTCACTCGTCCCCCCTTTTTGGGGGGGCGTCTTTGTCTCTGCTCCGAGGTGGAACCTTCAGAGGTTCTACTTTGTACCTTCAGGTGTTCCATCGCTCATCTCTGTAGTCTTTCTTGAGATGTGAATATTAGACGGGAAAGAACTGGGTGGGCGATGAGGAATGGGACAAAGAAATGGCAGCTCCACCTCATTATCGTTTTTATCACAGTTCTATGAAGCCAGATGTAATTTACAGTTTTTCTTGATTGCTTTGACCTGCTTATAGAAACTGGGAGCCACTTGGTCTTCATGAACTCCTTCTTTGCACAGCAGAAGACATCTCTTGCAAATGTGTTCACACAGTTTCAAGGGGTTCTTTTTCATACACACATTTCTTACACCCTTTTGCAAAACAGTTAACACAGATGTCATTTTAAGATCCCAAACTCTACTGGTTTCCCTGCGCTAAAAAAGTAAAACATCTATTCACTGGTTGTAGAAATTCCTTACATACAGTAAGGCTGAATCTCAGATACACCTGTGTGAAACTCCTTTGCAGAATTCTTCAATCAGCAATCATTCAATATCCTTAAGAGATACCACGCCTGTTCTGTGTTGCTATTTACAAGTATGGGTCTAAGGCACATTTAGAGAAAGTACTGTATTGCCTATTTGATGAAGAAAACAGTACAAAAGACTATTTGAATAAAATAAATGACAAGTTGTAGTTCAATTACAGTAAGTTTGTCTTGTCCAGGTGCTTACTGTAGGTCTTACATGTCAATAGCAGTTACATCTTGGGAGGAATGAATACAATTCATTGCTATTCACAAATGAAAAAGAAATGGCACATACAGAGCAAAAATGAAGGCTGAAACCACTCATTTTGAGAACAGTGTTTAGCATTTTATTGTGCAGTGTCTAATGGTTGATTGCAAGTGAGAGAGTGTTGCAGATCTTTTGCTAAGAAACTGTGTCGTTTTCGCCAGAGTGATTTGTGTAGACCTGTGTGTTAACTGTTTTGACAACATGATGTCAGAATTGACGTAAGCATTAAGGCGATCAAGAAAAACTGTAATATATACACATTGGGAGACAATCATGGCCCAATATGAACTAAAGATCAGCATTTGAAATGCATTACTCAACTCCAGTGCAGAGGATTGAAACGGTTAAACAACTAAAAGTCAAGGGGAATGTGAAAATTAAGGATGGGTTTTTTAGAAGAAATGCCAGATCAACGTTATTGTATGTTTCAAAGTTACAATGTCAATGACTTGTCTTAAGACTGTACATTTTTACCATGCAATACCATAATCACTTGTTTTGATAAAGTTTTTTCTACTTTGATATCAGAAATATATGTCTGTATGAAATAGAATTATGAAACTGAAGAATTCTTTACCCCTCAGATTCTTTTGTGAGATTTTCTCCAGTTGAAATCACTTTCAGTGCTACAAAAACTTCATTGCCCAAAATAACTAGAAAAGCACTCAGAGAGCGCAGCTACCTCCGCCTGCATTGTTCTTCCAAGGTTGTCATACATTTGAACCTAAACTATTCAGATCGCCACCACGTGGCCATACCATGCCATTACACCACTAAGCTAAATACATAAACGCCGACGGAATCCTGACGGAATTACGGATCACTCCCAAAATGTAATCTTTTTAACCTTCCCTCTCATCGAAATCCATCCATTACTTTTTGAGTTATCTTGCTAACAAACAGACAGACAAACAGACAGACAGACAGACAGACAAACAAACAAACAGACAAACGCCGGCCGGTCCCCGATGAAAACATATACCTCCTTGGCGGAGGTAAATGAATCATGGCAAGAACTCACATAGTCTACGTTGTGAGGTCTCTCAATCAATGTGAAACAACATATTTTAGCCTAAATAAGGCTCAAGTTTCTTTGAGACGCACTAGTTCCTTTCCAGGTCTCTACACACACACACAGTCTCGCCCTCGGTATTCGCCTCTCCCTCTGCCAGCGCCGTTCCCTTCCCCTGATGAAGCATGACTCTAGACAAACCAGACAGATTCGGGCATAAACACATTAACTATCATTTCATGGCTGATTGCTTCGGTGCCTGCCACAATGATTTGCCAACGGCGCCACAGACATCCCTCTCCCTGGACAAGGCGCCACTTCTAGGATCACACTAGGTCTTATTAACCCTCCTCAAAATACAATATTCTCGCCCGCCCTTCTGTCTTGACTTGTCTTTCGACCCCTTCGACCCCCCCCCCCCA
>NC_085016.1:13678448-13683448 GCF_963854185.1 Sardina pilchardus
CGTAGAGGAGAAGATGAAGTTGAAGATAGAGGATGGAAAGAATACATGAATACAACAAGGACCAAATTTACATACCCAATGAGATTCAAGCAACATTAGTTGACAATGTTGTACACAATGGGTTGAGCCAAGGGACCAGAATGATGAAAAGTCTATTTTTTTGTCTCCACAGATGTTACATGGCACTTTTCTGTTCTAACTTCCAGTGTAAAATGGCACAATTGGAAATTGATAGATGTATTGAGTGATTTCAGCTAAGAAAAATCCTTAGAGTACAGGCCTAATTGTGTCTGTTGTATTTGGTCAATATTCTTGTACTCTAAATAGTCAAGTAGGAGCCGCAAAATCAAACCTATACTATGTCCTAAGAAACGCAAAAGTGCACAGTATAGTTTGTAACTGATTCAAACATAATCAGATGATATGATTAATGTGTGTCATGCAACAAACAAAATAAATATTTATATTAATAAGTGACACATACTTATCTGTGCATATGATGACAAGCGATGAATATTTTGCTAAATGCCTCAGATATTTTGCTAAATGAAAAAACGTAAAAACGTTTACTGAAGTTTTTCATTTAGCAAAATATCTGAGGTGTTCTGCTCATGGGTATGGGCTTGTGCTAATTACAGTATGTGTCATGTTTTGAAAAAAAAGGACCTGCTTTTCAAAATCGAAATAAAAAAAAAATGTAAATGCCAGATGCCATATGCTGTATGCATAGACTGCAGTGGGCACAGGGTTCAGTGTGTGCACTGCACAAAGACTGTGTTCAAACAGGATAAATCATTTCCTCTGTGTGTGGGGGAGACACCGTGGAGAGCAGTGAAAAGAGAGAGGGAGAGGAGGAAGAGAGCATGTGGGAGAGAGAGAGAGAGAGAATGAGGCATAGAGAAAAAGGAGAGAGCATGTAAAAGGAAAGAGGAGGAGAAGAGAGAGAAATCGGAACATAAAGAGAGAAAAAGAGTGTGAGGGGGAGGGTAAGTGGAATGGGAAGAAGAGAGATACCCAGAAACTGAGGAAGAGAGGGAGAGAGAGACAGAGAAGAAAGAGAGAGAGAGGGAGACATCACAGTAACCACAATGGACTTAAACTCTTACAGAAGATCATAGCCCAAGGCTAGAAGCCAGTAAAAAGAGCCATCAGTTGAGGGGCCTTCAGCTGACTCTGTTTGTGGGAATTGAGAGAGACGCGGTCTAATCAAGCGCATTCATGTCCACATGGCAACACAGCGCACATACACACATACACATACACACACACACACACATGCACAGAGATGCACACATACACACACATACACAGATGCAAAAAGATGCACACATACACACACAGAGATGCAAAGAGATGGAACTGACACTCACACACACACACACACACACACACACACACACACAAACAAACAAACAAACAAACAGAGAGAGAGGGAGAGAGATGAAGGCACAGAGATGCATGCACACACAATCGCATACATTGATAGAGCCTACACACACACTCGAACACTAATTGTCCAAATAAACTCACTCATCATATGCACAGATAAGCATGTATAGACATACATTATCCTAGGAACAAAAGCATACATACAAACATACATACTTACAAGCACATACATGTTCATAAAATAACTAAGAATAAAATACATACATACACACATTGGTTCATTTCAGTGCATACCCATTTACACAAGTCTGGTTGAACGATCTATTAATTTCTGATTGAATGAAAGGCATTCTATGACATCATCATATATCTCAGGATATCTCCATCCCCATGCTTTACAGTTAGTAATCACATTTTGAATTGAACGTTCCATTCATTCAAAAGAGAGAGAATAGCACTTTCATAATGTCATATTTCACAGTTACTGAGTGAGAAATTAGGTTGAATGCTCAGATTAACATGCAAGTAATGACAAGAAGTAAGTATACAAATTACTGTGCACATATATACAGTGGGCTCTCATTCAACTTGGCCGCAGAGTACCATTTCCCTTTGCTGTCCCTTTACTTGGCAACAGCAGACGCCAAGACCAGATTGGAACTATTTTGGGGGGCGCAGGAGGAACAAGCAAAATTCAAACTGAACGACAGAAAAAACATTTGATGTCTTTAGACCAGATTGGAACTATTTTGGGGGGCGCAGGAGGAACAAGCAAAATTCAAACTGAACGACAGAAAACACATTTGATGTCTTTAAACTTGATTGGTTGTAAGTGGAACTGTTGTATGAAAACAAAATGGCACTCGTGATCGTGACATTGGTAAAGGATATACCCATGGCTGTGATTGTCTGCATAACTTGGCCTCCAGCCTCATGCCTACGGCCAAACTACAGCCCTGGGTATATCCATAGCAACCCCATATGGTGCCATATTGATTAAATATCCTATAGGAATATGCCCCCTCTATAAGAATAGCATGCTGCTACAATATCTAGCCATCCACAGAGCAGCAGCAGTCATTATGTCATTGTACAGGGCTACTGAGACAAGCAGTAAATGCTAATCTTGCCTAATGGCATTACAACACACACAATCTAGCCTCACAAAGAGCAGCCTGAGGCCAGCAGTCAAACAGGTCACTTCCTCTCACATTACACAACTCACTGCTCTGTGTGTGTGTGTGTGTGTGTGTGTGTGTGTGTGTGTGTGTGTGTGTGTGTGTGTGTGTGTGTGTGTGTGTGCGTGCGTGCTTGCGTGTGTGCGTGCGTGCGTGTGTGTATGTGTGTGCGTGTGCGTGTGCGTTTGCGTCTGCGTCTGCGTGTGCATCTGCGTGTGCTTGTGTGAGTATACTGTAGGTATGTGTGTGTGTGTGTGTGTGTGTGTGTGTGTGTGTGTGTGTGTGTGTGTGTGTGTGTGCAGTATGTGTGTGTGTGTGTGTGTTTGTGTGTCTTTGTCTTTGTCTGGATCTGTGTGTCTGTTGGCCCAGACTGATAGCAACATGATAGCAATAGTGATATGAAAGATACAGATGATGATCATCATTGCCCTGCTTGTTGGCCACTGCTGGAATTATTTACAGTGAAGGTAGCAACTCCCGTGGGAGGATATAAGTAATGCTTGTGTGTGTTGGAGAATAGCCAGTAGACAAGCGTGGTAGTGAATCACACTCTTTCAAAAAGAATACTATCACACTCAAAAAAGCATATCATGTCAGAAATATTCTTACACAACCATGTCATACTCAAAAAACACACTATCACACTTACAAAGCATGCTATCATAATCATAATATCCCTATCAAAGCTTGTGTCCATATCCAAGCACTTTCAAGCTAGTGTAAAAGCAATGGTCAATCAAGAATGTCATCATATCATATTGATAACTTCCTGCGCTGACATTAAAAGCCTGACTGTGCACATCATAAGAGGATCTATAATCATCTCCTTTGAAAACAGACTAACTGGGAAGTGCTGTGCCAGTGAACAATGCACTCACTCATAACTGTTCATCCCGCGTGACCATGGCCATCACCCCAGTTCTTTAAAAAGCCTTTTGGAAATGTACAAAAACTCTGTGATTCTGGATGTTAATTGGATTATAACACAGTTGTAAATATTTTACGCACATACTTTGTCTTGAAGCGAAATCCATTTCGAGAGAGCACTTCCAGTTCCAGTTACCATATCATGATTCTTCATTAACAGAGTAGCATACAGTATATTTAATGGACATCGGCAATGTCCCCTGAGCATAGTCAGATAAAACATAGCTTGGCTAACACTAGAGCAATTCTGAATTGAGAAGGTGGCCTGGACCTTATTAATCCATTTAGCATTTCCAAGGGGTGTAACCACCGGTGAAATTAAACTTCAGTTGGTACATTAAGCTATTACCGAATCCTTTTGGAAGTACTGACAACACATCTTTCTTTTCAACAAAGGTTTTAAATGCAGTTGTCTATTCATCCATAGTAAAGACATGCCTCTGGCATGTAATACTGACATGGTCAGCAAAGCTCTTGGTTGTGTACAAAACAGCCTCAACAGTGCTCTTCTGTCTGTTATCGCACAAAGCCGGCCCTGTATCGGATAAGTGATTGTGTCTGGTTTGTGAGATTTTGGCCAGGTCAAAAATCACTTTCGATAGTGGAGGGTCCAGACAAGTCTGTCTGAGTAAATGCAGTGAGCTCATATAGGACTCTCGGGCTATACTGTAGGTACAACAGACTAAAACAGTACATCTCTCAGACTCGCAGCGAGATCTCACGCAGGAAGACAAGGGCATATCTCACTTTCAATCTATCTATGCATAGGCCACATTTCATTCCCCTCTAAAAAACTTGGCCGAGTCATTTTATGATGTATTATAGTCTATGTTATGTTGGACAATACAGACATAAAATCAAATCTCTCTCTCTCGTGCACACACACACACACACACACACACACACACACACACACACACACATAAGGTTTGTGTCCCTCATCTCAAGCTCCAGCAATTCACTGCACGCCATCAGAGCTTCTAACTGTCAATGCCAGCACTAACGCCAATGCCACCTCTAATAGAACCAGAAATTCCAGAGCCTCAGAAAACTACTCTTCAGCTTTCACCATCACTCTTGCTGGTAGCGCTTCAGTAACAGGTAGCCTGGAGGAGACCGTGCAGCGAGACAATGCGGCGTGATGGCCCTGTCAGACGAGAGCACGGCTCGTCCCCACAGCAGAGTGACTCATTCAGATACGCCATTGTGCGCAGAGGGAAGAGAGAGAAAGCTCTAAATGATTGCTTTTCATCTCTGACTGATTGTGTGGGTTCAGGTTTAGCCTTAGCGACAGCGCGGAGAGTGCCTCCACATATGTACATCTAAGATGATTTTCAACGGAATAGTAGGATTCCGATGACAGATAATTCCCTCCCACTCAATTCTGGGTGGGGGGGATGCAAATGTTTCTACCTACAAAAGCTTTCACTTATGTATGAAGGCACATGAAGCAACATGAGAGTGTTCTTTGAGTGAGCAGAACTAGCTCTACCCAGCAACTAATGG
>NC_085016.1:13688448-13773448 GCF_963854185.1 Sardina pilchardus
TGTTTGTCAGTGAGTGACTGTCTGTGCACATTAGAGTATGCAAAACAGCCCTTAAGGGTTGAAACTGAGAACAAAAACAATATCAATACTGTTGAGGCGAAGAGTAGAGTATGCTTGATTCTGTTGAGAGAGAGAAAGAGAGAAAGAAGCAGAAAATGAACCGAGAGAGACAAAGACAGAATGTGATACTATAGTCAGAAAGAAAAAGAGAGAGAAACAGAGAAAAAGAAAGAAAAATCGAAAGAAAGAGAGAGATGGCCACCAGGAGGTCTGGAAGCAGCTGAGGGCTCAGTGGGAGGCAGGAGTCAGTCCAACTGAAGGTCAGGGGTCGAGTTCTGACGGGACGCCACGGACGCTAAAAGAGGCTGACAAGCCTGCTATCCCTACACCTGATCAAACGCCACCAGCACTGCCTCAGACACCGGGGCATGATGTAACAAGGCAGCTGAGAACACACGCGCGCACAGACACAGACACAGACACACTCACACTCACACACATGAACATAGGCACACACACGCACGCATACTGTACAGTCACACACACAGACACAGATACACACACACACACACACGCACACACACATTTCTTACTCACAGTGCAACATCTATCCACACACACACAGACACACACACATGCAGTATGCCAATAGCCAAAATAAAATGCACATACGCATATACGCTTCAAATGGTCATGCATGTCAGCACAGACTCCACATCAAACATAGTGCAACCACAATCAATTAGCACAGTTTGCCCAAATGCCCTTTCTCTGGGCCCCTTCTCAACACAATCTGCCCTGCTACTACTCAGCACGCATGCAAAAACACAAAGGTACTTACAAGTGCTCCAAATACACCAACACGCATCTCGAAACCCTCCCGGTTACCTCGGAGAGGCAGGTCTGACCGCCTCTCCCGTGCTTGTGAATGTGTGTGTCAGTGTGTGTGTGTGTGTGTGCGAGTGTGCCTTTCCCCTGACTGCTAACAGAGGGGAGAAGACTAATTCTGCCAGATGGAGGCTGGCCCAGCATGCTGGGGGGACTGCAGCAGACCAAGGCTCGGGACAAGCACACCCATAACATCTTGTGATCAGCCATTATGCCAAGCGGCAACACTGAATGGGTGCATGGAGTCCAACCCAGCCTGCAGCTACAGAATCTGCGCCCTGTCTACGTAGCTTAGCCAACTAAGCCTAGCCTAGCCTAGTACAGCACAGCACAGCACAGCACAGCACAGCACAGCACAGCACAGCACAGCACAGCACAGCACAGCACAGCACTGCACAGCACAGCACAGCACAGCACAGCACTGCACAACACAGCACAGCACAGCACAACACAGCACAGTACAGCACAGCGCAGCACAGCGCAGTACAGCGCAGCACAGCACAGCACAGCACAGCACAGCACTGCACAGCACAGCACAGCACAACACAGCACAGCACAGCACAACACAGCACAGCACAGCACAGCACAGCACAGCACAGCACAGCCTGGCAGCCAGACAACGGGGTGAGACAATGCCACAGTTGTGCTTGTGTGGGAGTGCTACAGAGTGTGTGTGGGAGTAAGTATGTGTGTACGGTATATGCTTTTGTGTGTGTGTGTGTGTGCATGTGTGTGTGCCTGTGTGTGTGGTAGTGATACAGCCAAAGCTATGCATATTTGCGTGAATGTGATGTTTGTGATGTTTCACTAGCTTGTTTTGGCACTAGACTCAAGAGTGTACAATCGGCCCACGAGTCTCCATCAAGTTGTGCAATGTGTCTAAATGTTAGGGATGCTGATGGTTTCAGTTATGATGAGCACATGGGCCTTCTATGATGTACTGTGTTGTGGGTAATGGCAATAATAAATGTCAGGCCTGACACTAGGGACAGTCCCCCTGCAGCAACTTGGGGTTAAGTGCATGGCTCACAGGCACGGTGATGGTACCACTTGGGACTGAACTCACAACCTTCTGATGTCCCTCAGGCCAGATCACTATAAGCGCTTAATCACTATCAACCATGGAAGACGAAAACAGAGGCTCATGGGAGCTGTAGTTCTCATGTGAATTCAGTACACTTATGCAATACCTGATGCTAGCAGCTCCAGGTGATTCCGCTCCAAGCCTGCATCGCTCGAGCTGATTGGCCACAATTTGACGCTCCGCCTCCAACTCCCGGGTCAGCCTCTCGAACTGTAACTCCTACAGCAGGACAAAGCATCAAAGTTTAAACAATGGATCCCTAAACACCATCTCAACAAGTGCATTTTTTTTTCAAATTCACTTTCATTTTACATTAGAGTCATGTTAATAAAACATCTTAAAAAGGTTAAGTAAATAATTTACTGATTCTTGAGTTAAGTCTCAAATACAGAACAGATAAGTCAGGCACCACCTGGGTCAAATGAATTAGTAACTGGATCAGATGGGGACTTGGTACCCAGCAACAGAAACCATGCTTTCTTATTTCATGTTATACTGTATATGTCTGTCTATTAGTATGGCTGTATTAGGATGCACGATCTGATGATATAGGCTGCTGTATATGTGCTATATGTCTTTATTTCAGTCTAATTCAGTGATAAATAAAATAATGTAATGAAGACTATCATATGTGTTTCCATATGCAGGCACACATTGTTACACAGTCATGATGAATCAGCAGTAGACTCGCTAGATAATCGGTCAGCCAGGGCTTGATTCTCTTCGTTTTGAGTCCATGCTGTTTTAGACTTTAGCCCGTCTGCTAAATACCAGTCAACATCAACATTTCCAGCCCTGACTGTAATACCAATGTAACTTCAATACAGTGCCCTCAAAGTGAAAATTATAGCAACAGGAAACTAGAATGAAACACAGAAAAATATGGAACAAGAAAAATGCATATAAAGAGACGTTTGCTTTATACACCTGGTGAGTCACCAAATTAAAGGGGATGAGCCATTTAATCATAGCAATTTAACATCCAACTTGTGTTCATAAATCACTTCTCGGATGGAACACAAATGCAATTCACAAGTTCCTTTTTTCTGAAGGGAACAATTTTCCAAACAAACCATATTTATTTGCTCCCAAATTCAATACAAGATTAAATATCCCCAAAACTGCAGTTCATGTTCATTGACGTTTCTTGTTGTTGTTGATATGTGTGTTGTGTTTGTGCTGCTGCAACAACCGCTAGCTGCAAACAGCGGCAGGCGTTTTTGCTTTGCAGAGCCACAAATTGCAGGCACTACTTTAATCTTTGTGGACGTATTTACACAATCCAAAGGCACACAGTATTGTGGTGAAATCCCTGCCTGCATACATTAAATCCCTCAGAACAAAAAAAAAAAAAACCCATCATGAGTGAGATTGAGTGTGAGAGAGAAGGGAGGAAGAGGAAGAGCCAGCGCGAGTGAGCGAGTGAGCCAGCGAGCGCGAGCTCTGACGAACAACTGGGGGGACAGCGTGACAGGGGGAAAGTAGGCCACGGCCAGGATAAACACTTAATGCCAGGGCATCTCACATAAGTTGAAAAGTTCCTCTGTGGGGGTCAAAAAGAGAGATTTTCTTTCTTTCTTTCTTTTTTTTTATGCAGAATGAAAAGAGGGAGCACGGTGTAGAACAGAGCGACTGTAGTCTCCAACACAGCGGCGTTAAGGCTGGATTTCTGTGCCAGATGTGGATACGCACATATGCTACGTGGGCCCCAGCCGTGGCGCGACTGGCTATTGGACACCGCACGCCGGCGACCCGGGTTCGATTCTCGCCCCGTGGTCCTTTCCGGATCCCAACCCAACTCTCTCTCCCACTCACCTCCAGTCTGTATCTCTACTGTCCTGTCCAATTAAAGGCATAAAAAGCCCCAAAACATATGCTACAATATGTGGATTCCAGTTTGCCCAGAATAAAGACTGATTATATGTGTGCAATAATTGGTATGATTTTTTCATAATTATGGCCCGTAGAACAATTAACTTATGTGAATAGATATTAGATGACATCTGTGTATTCATCAATGGGGCCTATTACTAATGTGTTGGGTAACGGGCAGATGGACAGTATTGGAAGATAACGCAACTCATTAGAAATCTTTCATCTAATCACGACGCAAGGCTGAAGCTAACTGTCGTGGTGTAACCAATAATAATAATCACCATGGTGATGACAAAATCACAGCAAAATCTGAATTCCACCCTATACAGGGCCAAACAATTTAATAAAATCCCATTCGAGGAAACAAGTGTGCTCATTCGTCGATAAAGTGTTTAAAAGGAGGAGAGGTCAGTAGATGGATAATGAATCAGCGGGCTACTGAGCTTTGTACAATAACACACAGTCTGAATTGTTGAGTAAACAATAAACTATGGTGTTCATATTCTTCACGCATCCATACAAACAACCATCAGTTGCTGGAAATATGTCTGTAAATTACCAAGAGATTAAGTGTAATACAAGCAAACCCTTGTCATATATAATGTGTTTAATGGTCCATAATTTACAAAGTGTAGCCCATATACACACACAGCTTTTTCCTCCCATTTATGGCTTAGTGAATATATTCCATTTAATATGGGTCTCATCTTCACGTTTTCACTGAAAGCCCTCACAGAGAGTGAGGAATGCATGTGCACATACATGTCAATGCATGTCAATGTGTGTGTGTGTGTGTGTGTGTGTGTATATACAGTATGTGTGTGTGTGTGTGTGTGTGTGTGTGTCTGTACGATTGAGCGATTGTGCGTGTGTGTGTGTGTGTGTTTGGCAGAGCGCAGAGGTCAAAACAATGGACACAGTGTCAAGTCTGCCCTGGCGTGTGGACGTCTCTCTGGAGTGGCTGTGATGGCCAGCGGTTGTGTGCACTGGTGTGTGAGTAGTACCAGTCATCCCCATGATGACCGACGCCTGCTCTTTCTGATCGCACTCACTACAATGACTCCCTGTCAGTCTCTCTCTTTCTCTCTCTCTCTCTCTCTCTCTCTCTCTCTCTCTCTCTCTTTCTCTCTCTCTCTCTCTCTCTCTCTCTCTCTCAAATTCAAATTCAAAGTGCTTTATTAGCATGGCTAGGATATATACTATGGGTTTAAGCAGAAATGTGAATACAGAATGGAAAGTAGTAGCAAATAAAAAAGTGTGTGTATGTGCGTGTGTGTGTGTGTGTGTGTGTGTGTGTGTGTGTGTGTGTGTGTGTGTGTGTGTGCCTGCTTGCGTGCGTGCATTCTATTGAAGTTAGCTTTAGAAGCAGCTGGCTTAGAGGAATTTCAGGGTTCAGCTCATGGGTCTTCAGTTGGATGCATCCACCACTTTGTTCATACTAAGTGGACCTGAGACCTCACTTCCATATGCAATAGGCTGGATTATGTGCGGGATGCCTCTTCGGGTTTAACTGGGTAACCTATTCCTACGCACCTGTCCCCACAAAAGAGGTGTGTAAAAGCGTTTTGTAAACCCTCTATAGTATAACCATTTATATCACCATTGATATACTTATTAATACTTAATATGACTTACAGTAATACTAACACACTCTATTTCTCTTCCCTTTCCCCTATACCTCACCTGTGAGGTAAACCATTACCAGCCATCAACCATCTCTGTGCCTGTCCCTCATCACACCTGAAGTCACATCCCTCTTACTGCCCTACCATCGCCATTGCCTTCGCCATCCCTATGACTGCCCTAACATCGCCTGCTGGGGTTCCCTGCCCGAATCTTTGGCCCTCGGATCCCAGCGACCCATCACCTTCCGAAATAACTAATGGATTACTAATGGACAATTTATTCCCTACACTGGACTATTTGAACTTTCATTGTCATTGTAACTTTCAAACTACAAATGACTGTACTGTAACTGACCCAAGGCAGATGGGTTGGGCCCTTGAGTCGTGGGTCTGTCTGAGGTTTCTTCCTATATGTATCTCCAATTCTAGGGAGTTTTTCCTTGCCCCTGTCACTCATGGGCTCTCTTTGAATGTCTAACACTCTGTAAAGCGCCTTGAGACATGTGTAATGTATTGGCGCTCTATAAGCGACATTAAATTGAAATTGAAATTGAAATTATGCTGTCAAATATTTTGTACCAGATTGCGGTAATTTATCTTTTATAGCATAGAGAGCCCTGTGGCCTTTTTTTTAGTGCATTCACTGCCATGCTGAAACTTCCTGATGCAGTAATAACTAGACCAAGGTAAGTATAGCCTACTCCATAGTAATCTCTCTCTCTCTCTCCATCTCTCTCTATCTCACCACCCAACAGAACTTCAATGTATTCCATTCTAAATGTTATTAATATGGAGTTGGTCCCCCCTGTGCTGCAGTAAGCAAATCTTGGGGAAGAGTTCAGAGTGTCTGTGGAATTCTTTGCTCATTCATTCAGAAGGGTACAGTATCTGTACGTTCAGGCATTGATGTTAGACATGAAGCCTCGCAATGTCTATTTCAGTTCATCCCAAAGGTGTTTGATGAAGTAGAGAACCCTGTTCTCTTCAACCCAGTCAAGTTTCATACTAAAATCGCTTGTACAGTACATATCTTTATGAGGCTTGCTTTGTGCACTCTGTACTGGCATGCTGGTGGAGGCACAACGTCACATTGGTTGTTACAGTTAGGGAAATCCTTTTTGTGGTTCCAACATGACTGTACCCCAGTGCACAAAGCAAGGTCCATAAAGACATTGTCGGGAGAGTTTGGTGTGGAAAACCTGACTGGCTCGAAGAGGACAGTTTATCTATGCCATCAAACACCCTTGTGGAGAACTAGATCCAACATGGGTGCCTGACCTCACAAACACTTCTGAATGACTGGGCAAAGAATTCCAGATCCTTTGAAATCTTGTGGAAATCCTTTCCAAATGAATGGAAGCTCTTATACTGTAGCTGTTATAACACACACACACACACACACACACACACACACACACACACACACACACACACACACACACAGAGAGAGAGAGAGAGAGACACACACACACACACACAGAGAGAGACAAACACACATACACACAAACGCGCGCGCGCTCACACACACACGTACGCACTCACACAGCCCTGTCAATCAGTTTGCATGTGTCAGTCTGACAAGACCAAACACAGAGAAACAAAGATGTGTTACTGAGATCCGCTTACAAACTCCCAGCCGTCCTGTACCCTGTCAGAGAAAGATACAAAAAACAGTAGCTTTGTCGCTTCATGTCCTTTGATCTCATACTGTACTACTCTGTTTAGCAGTGTATTCTGCCGCCTACACCAAGACCCTCCAAGCGCTACACCAAATACAAAAATAGTCAACACATGCTTCGTGGCCTTTCAATCAGTTATTGTATTGTATTTTAATTTGTGTTATTCTCAGGTGAACTTCAAACCAAAACCCTACACAGTGAGAACAGTGATTGTGTGGGTAAGTGGTTTGGACATGTGTGTGATAGGAATTTAGGATAAGCAGGTGTTACAAACAAAGGATATTTTCTAAAATATTTACTATTGTTTTCTCACCTGTTGTGAGATGGCAGATGGTCCTATGGCAACTGCTGACTGGACGTCAACAGACACAATGATTGGGAGCAGTTGCTTTGAGAAGGGCCCACTTAACCTCTAAAATAGACAAGCTGCCTTGAGACACAAGAGTGGTACTTGAGACGTCACACCAGTAAGTCAGACGCGGCTGGTGTTTAGCTGCTCACTCCGCAGTCTGCTCTCAATCTAACAGGGGGGCTATACCAGACGCGTAACTGAAGCGTTCCGTTCGCGACGCGTAAAATCCATTTTGGAAGATGGGTCTATTTTTTTCGAATGTACGCGCCACTGTTGCGTCTGGTGTAGCTACTTCCATTGACTACAGTGATAATTAACTGCTGCGACCGGCTGCAACATACGCGTCGCGAACGGAACGCTTCAGTTACGCATCTGGTGTAGCTCCCCTGTAAGCCACACAATTTAACCTCATTGTGCCATTAATGTCCCCTACACGATCATCAATGTGAAAACTGTTACAGTAGTTAGGCAGGTCAGACTCAGCAAAGCAAAAAGAACAAAAATTATAGTCATAATTCAGTTTGCAGTTTAGTTTAATCTGTTCAGTAGAAACCATTATTTAAAACTACTCTGACACTCTTATTCATTCCACTTGCTCCTAGACGGCAGACCAATCATAATTGAGAGGATGAGGCCATTGGCTAAGACAGCAAACTCCAACTTTGCTCAACTGCATCCTGATGTCTTTTGTTTTTCCTAAGTAGCTTATCATAAATAATGTCGTCTTTGTTTTGCCTTCAGGTTATCCAAATCATAAACCCTGTGCCTCTGCTTATTGATCGCTCTTTGTTTGCGTTGGATGCCAGACAGAAATTGATGGAGGCGGACAATATGGCTGCAGACTCGTTCAAAGTGCTTACATCTGCCTTGTGTTCGTGTTCGGGGAGAGACAAAATGCCGGACTGAGATTGCCTCACTTGCTGTTAGCTATTAATCTTAATTTCGCCTTGGACAAAAGTGTCTGCCAAATACCATAACCATAACCATAACCATAAAATGTACTCCACTGATGTCTAAATCTAAATACAAATGAAGTTTGAATATCCTACTCCTCACAGCAAAGAGTGCTGACTGGCTTGGAGTGTATGCCTCAGTTCAGTTCAGTTCAGTTTACTTTATTAATACCCGTAGGTAGATTTGTTGTGCAGTAACAGGAGAGGGCGTCACACAAACATTGATGACAGGACAAACAGGAGACGGGTTAACACACAGCATGAAACAGACATGAGTACCTCCGATGCTCATTGAGCAGGATCAAAAGCAGATAAGATATGACAAAGTGTCATGGGATACATACAGTTAGTTGCCTGGGATACAGTTAGTTGTTACAAAGGGTTAGGGCTAGGTGTTGGGGAGCTACTGTATGGTCAGTTTATGGTCAGACTTACTTTACAGTTAATTCAGGCAGTTCAAATATATAGCTAGCAAAAATTAAGTGAATAGTTATATTATTCTTAGAGTGTCTATAAATGACCATTCAAATAAAGTACCGGGTGCTAAATATTTGTGGTGGTTAGTGAGGTTCCGCCTTCACTGTAAAACAATTTGGGTGCCTCGAAAAGCACTACGCCTACTGTATAAATGCAATATGCTAAAGTGTCATAGAGCCAGAGAGCTCAAAAGGCCTACAGGCATCAATCTTGTTTGAGCAGTCTGCTGTTCATGATTGAGGGTAGAGTAAGAACAAATGAGATCCGCGAGTGCGTGTGTGTGTGTGTGTGTGTGTGTGTGTGTGTGTGTGTGTGTGTGTGTGTGTGTGTGGTCGGTTCATTGTGAGCAGGCTGGCTGGGTACGACCCAGAGGGACGTCAGCCTGACGGGCTTTACTCTCTAATCCACACAACCCCCCCTCCACCCCCACACCCCCCCTCCACTCGGCTCCACTGTGGGTCAGAATCTCCTCTGACTTGCAGATTAAAATAAGAGTTCCAGGAAGCCGCCATCTTGAAAGCCGGCACAGGCTGGCCAGGCATCCTGCTTCACTGGTGTCCCACTGGGTGGATTTGGAGTGATTCTCTGACCTTATGCACTTCTGTGTCTCATCCCCTCAAGAGCCTGATGGGCTCCATGTTCCCACTGTGTATACAGCGCTAAAGTATTTAAAGTCAATATTCTTCAGAGAGGGCACCCAAAGACTCAACAGGAAACTCAAACAATTTGAACTGCATTTTAACAGACACACAGGGTGGCCATCATCGGCATCGGCATGGGTGTGGAAGATCAAGGGTTAAACCCGTATGAATGACAATAAAGCCCCAGTGAAAATATTCAAATCTGTAGCAGTGTAACGTTGCTATGTAACCCCCCCCCCCTTTTTTTTACTAAAAAAGGAAAGCAGATTAGAAAGGAAGAATTAGACGTAGAGACACAAAAATGGCAATATCATGTGATGATAAATTCTATCTCACCATGTCAACATTACATTTACAATAGCAATCACTCCAAACTTGAAACCACATCTAAATAAACATTGCATAGGCCTTCAATAGACAAACATCCAGAGCCTAGGTTGGGTGCGCACGAAGCATGGGGTCAGGAAAATGGCACGGCTAATAGACCGGCATGTTGAGCTGTCAAGGTGTTCACTGTCACTGTCACCCTTGGGCTGCGAACATGTACCGTAATAAATTAGTCTTAGCTAATGGCAATTGTCTGCCTGATACTAAGCTGATAAGAGGATGGGTAGAGACGATGTTAGAAAGTGGACCGAGATTCACTGGCCTGCCATATTGCTGGTTGACAAGTGTGTATACACACAAAAAAAGTAGCACAAGTAGGCATTTTTCTTGACATTTCCTTGACATTTCAGTCAATTCACACACACAATTCAAGGGGATGGAGAGCTTTCTGACCCCGATATGCGCACATTTTCCTGTGGCGTGGACCGTGAAGGGGTCAATAGGTCTCAGTGTCAACGTGCTTTACTGTATCATATCAGAGTCCAGATTCTGATGGTGTTTCACCCTCATTCACAAATTCTCTGTTTAACTGATGAGACACCCTGAGGGCATCCAAGGTTCAGAGAGAAAACACTCTCACCATACTCAGTGCAAATACTTTGCATTTCCTAATTAGGCCTTTCGTTGAACCCCACGGTCGAGCCAAGGGGTCAAAACAGCTGATTCATCCATATGCGATACAGAGACTCTCTGAATTTGAAACAGTGTCCTTCAAACAAGGTTCATTCCCCAGTCACTAAACCATATATGTTATGTATCTAAAAAATGGTCTCTTCATAACTGAGAGTGAACTAACGTTAGCAAAACAATATATCTTATGACAAATTGTATTTGGATTTGCAGTGGTAAGGGCGGGGTAAGGTAGGGATGGCAATTAAGTGGGTAATGCGGGGTGAAATTGTGTCTCATCAATTAAAATATTGCCAAGAAGCATACACTGCAAGCAGCTGCAGACCTCTTCTCAAATGTATGAGGTACCCTTAGTGATTTTGGTCTGAATCGGACTCTGTTGCAGTGGAAGATAGGTGCGGTCTACAAAGGGTTGTTGATATTCAACAGCCAATCAAATTACAACATACCCCTCCTGATGTGTCTCTTGTGAGGGAAGCCAGGACTGTATACAAAGTCAAACACCATAAATATTTTTGAGCACAGCCACAGTATGAACGGCCAATGGAACGATTCAGATATAAAATCGTTTTGGATTTTACCTTGAACTGGCTGATTTTGTGTAAAGGTGTCTAAGGATGTGTGTGAGAGAGTGCAGTGTCACTGCTCCTTTACACAAGCCAGTGATAGTGTGTGAAGATGTTTTAGGGCGTGTATGTGAGACCCTTCCACAAGTGTCTATACATAGGCCAGGGATTGAGTGTGAAGACGTTGAAGAGTGTGTGTGTGTGTGTGTGTGTGTGTGTGTGTGTGTGTGTGTGTGTGTGTGTGTGTGTGTGTGTGTGTGAGTGTGTGTGTGAGTGTGTGTTAGTGTGTGTGTGTGTGTGTGTAAGGGTCCTATACCTGCTCTTTGACCGAGGCCAACAGGGTGGTGGTGGTGGTGGCCGTGGTCTCTGCCTCCATGACTCTGACCTCCGACTGTTCCAAGTCTCCCAGCACTTCCCTCTCCTCTGTGCTCTGCACTGGAGATGGCATCAGCCCTGCACACACACACACACACACACACACACACACACACACACACACACAGACGCACACACACACACACACACACACACACACACACACACACACACACACACACACACACACACACACACACACACACACACACACACACACACACACACACAATTTAATCCTTAAGAATATTTTCAACAAAACATATTAAATCCTTGAGCAATCTTTTCACACATACAAACATGAATGTTAACTACAGGTGCAGACACACACATAGAAAAACATATGGACATACTAGTACTTGCACACACACATATTCACACATAGAATACACATATATTACGCACACCACTCTTCACATTGGTAACACTGACACTGCAACTAAAATGTCTTTGAAACCTACTGTACCACGTTTTTGCTTTGCATAGCCATAAATTACTGCTTCATTTGTTTTGCTTGTTTATGGCTCTTAGCAGACACTTTTCCAAAGTGACTTACAATGACATCAACAAACATTACACTCTCAGGGAAAAAATGCTATATAGAACCAAAAATGCTTCTATTTGCATGCTTTATATATAATACCTCTACATGGTCTTTTAAACCATTTTGAAGAATTCATCAAAGAAACCCCAAAGGGTTCTTTAAAGCATGCATGGTTCTTCACAGGTATAGCATCCCAAGAATCCTTTTTTAAGAGTGTTAATTATAAATAAAAAAATAACTGACTAACTAAAAATAAGTGATGTCATATTGCCTAAATAATATTAATAACAGCAATGCCAACATAAATAAAACTGAACAGAATAATAACCATAACCACATATAGAAAGCACAACTCTGTAAGAATGAATAATTTAGATATAAGGCAGATAAGGCTGTACTTTATCAGCACAACCATCCTACAGAGCAGCAGGGGAACAGCAGCAGTGGCCAGGCCCAGAGTCCAGAATTAGCCCTAGCACACAGTCACGCCGCGGCTGAGCAAGTGCGACCAGAAGCTGTGAACACTGACCAAAAACACGGAACGTTCCAACAGCACAGCGTGCAGAGCTATGACAAGGCAACCTGTTCTCTTTTGCCAAAAGAGAGGAGAGGGGAAACAGAAAGACACGTACACACGTGCACGTGCACACACACATGCGCATACAATGATCAAATCACGCTCGTCTCCAAAGACACTGCACTTGCTGTCAGGATAAAACAATGGTGAAAAGTGCACTGGCCAAGGACTGTATATGACGTTATACATTTGAAATGAACCTTAAACCAAGTCCCTGGACGAGGGCTCCTATTTTTATCTGCAAGTCAAATCTATCATTTTTTCAGTCACTGTTAAGTCAAATATAATCCGTCTTTGTATGATTTTATTGCAGCGTAATCCTCTTGGCACAGTGTGTTTATTGTGCGCCCTCTTCTCTTTCTTTCTCTCTCTCTTTCTCTTACTCTCTCTCTCTCTCTCTCTCTCTCTCTCTGCCAGGTGACACACGTTTGCATTTTGAAATCCTGTAATGAGCTCTCATCCTCTTCACCCTTATTCATTTCTCAGGATTGGGAGCTTTCAACACATCACATACCACAGTCTTACTCTGTCTTTCTCAACTCCCAGGCTCCTTGGCCGGAAACGGATCGATTTCACTGGGATGACCTTCACTTTGACCTCTGTGGCCTCTGGCAATCTAACTGTCTGAGTGACGCACACACACACACACACACACACACACACACACTCCTTTCCTGACAGTGAACATTTAGTCAAACAGCCTTCTGCCTATCCCGGCTCTTTTCTTTTCTTGATAACTGTTATCATTATCATAACTGTATTCATATAATTCAACACAGTACACTAGGCATCACCACGTCAAAGAGATGGCAGGAGATGCTACAGTGACAAGAACAGAGGAGAAGTGACGAGAAGAGAGGGGGGGAGAAGACGGGTTGCAACGGAAGAAGGGAGAGAGATGTAAAGAAAAAAGATTAGAAATGAGGCAAGAGAAACATGCTAATTGACATTTTCAATTGACCTATTTAGATTCAAGTCACCCAATGTCTCACAGAGACAATTTTTCAGCTCATCTTTATACAACAAAATGCCTACATCCATTATGTGTGTCACAGACTTGTGAAAGTATTCTCCCATGATTCTGAAGAACACAAGGGAAAACAGGCAGAAGCGTTGACGGGAATAAGCAGTGTAACTGTCTCTGTGTGTGTATCTGTGTGTATATGAGAGAGAGAGAGAGAGAGAGAGAGAGGCATAGAAAGGGAGAGAGAGGGAGAGAGAGAGAATTGCAAAAGGCCCAGTCAAACAAGGATGGCTTGCTGAAAAAATGTAGAACAATGAATGAACCTTATGAGAGTCATACGACTGTCTTTGACAGAGTGACCACAGAACAGACACACACACACACACACACACACACACACACACACACATATATGCAAACACACAGAGACGTTGAGATTCCACTTAAAATGACTTTATCCTGCATCCTTTTTTTCCTCACTCCCAAACAGAGGTATAAAGACCTCATCCTAACCGACCTAGGTAACAAACATTGCATTGCTGATGAAGATATTGTAGACTACAGGGATTCTATAAACTGATGTAAACCAATGGTATCTTGTCAATGCAAACAGAAACACTAAAGCATGCCTAAGGGGTCTTTCCCAAAAACAGTTGCTGCCATGATGATCAAAATATGATCTACAGCTAATATTAAACTCTAAAGCATATCTGCATTAAGCTTTTGGTATTGGAAAATGCAATGTGTATAAATAAGATGGTGAATGTCTATATGTGGAGGTGTATGAAGGTATTAGCATGTGTGTACAACTGAATACTCATGAATATTTATGAATGTGTGCACTTCATGAGAAACAGGCAGAGACCAGAGAGCAACAGAAAGCGAGTGATAGCCAGAGAGAGAGACAGCGAGAGAGAGAGAGAGAGAGAGAGAGAGAGAGAGAGAGAGAGAGAGAGAGCGGTCAGTCAGCAGACTATGCATGTGTGTGGCCTCATTAACATGAGTGTGTATTTGCATCAACATGCATGCGCATATCATGATGATGCATGCACTTACCAATACCTTATCTTGATGTTCAGGAAGCACAGAAATGCCCCACATTGATTCGTAAAATAGCCCAGCACTATGATTGGACCTATTTCTCTTATTTAGATTGTCGTAATGGACATGCAATTGTGTGAATCACTTAAGTCAGCAGGTGACAGCTTGTCTCAAACCATTAGACCATAGCTACAAGGTGTCAAAACCGGTTATGATTTCCAAACAGTCGAATTTGACAACCTGGGCTCTGGGGAAATAATTTTACACTATGATGAGAATTCATCAGATGCGTACAACCATTCGTGTGCAGTAAGTCCGTTTCAAAAGTAGGTGAATCTAAATGCCATTTTATGAGAGCGAAGACTACGGAACAGTCTTGCGAAATGTCGGGGAGATGGTTTTACGGTCCGTTACCATATCCTGAACCAGATGGCCCACGCTGAATTAAGCTGAACACCTCTCCGATGGATAAGTGGACGTTGATTAGACCACAGGATATACGATCCTGAGGTCTACACCTAGTTTACTCAGGATGCAGCCAGAAATATCTGACAGATACGCAGCAGGCTGTCACTGAGTGAATCATTCAATGTTGCACAGAATGCATTTCATTCGTATTGCACATGCGAATAGACATCCATAGACACCGGGAGTGCACCTAGATAGCCAATGGCTCTCCCTGTTCGACACATCAACGAAGAGATAACGGAGGACACAGAATTTTGATGATATTCATATCAGAGACAGGCTGCCTCTGCACATAGATTAATGCCCTTAAACATGCACGGCCGATTCCCTTTGCATCTGATTCCATCTCAAACACTGGAGCCGTGTGCCAGGCCATCACGTTTCTCAACTGGCCAGATGCTGCTTCTCCCTTCAAGACACGAATCTTGCAGTGTGATAGCAATCAGAGCGACTCGCCGCTTACCGTAAAGCTCTCTTCTCGCGATCTGGCTTTGCAGTCAGTGATGTCCATCTATACAGAGAACTGCCTAATGCAGGTAGGCTGTCGCTTCCTCATTACTTCCCTTGACCTGGACCTTGCGGGCTACGGCAGGAGCCCCATTTCCACCGCTGAGAGCGAGTTGAGTAGTCTGGCGCGTCCACGCACAGGAGGGGCGCGCCAACGCGTGACGTCGCCTCTCCATCGCTGCGTTCCACTCTGGAGTAGGCTACAGGGTCAGTTTGTCACTAAAACCAAGAAAATCTGATTGGTTCCATATATGTTACTATTATTTTTTATTTCACGGGTGTTGTAGTCCCATGCATGATGTGACCAAACATATCCTGAGAGTTCACTCGAATGTGTTCTTGGTCACCTTAGGTGAAGGGTGTTGTTTGAGTCTTGTAGTGTGTTGCTTCAGGCCTTTCCTGCTACATTAGAGACAGGCGAGTCAAAGTGATACATTTCAATAATTTTCAACATCTCTAGGCAATATTGTCTGCTGTGATGGTGTGGGATTAAAGGTCTACAGCCTACTGTAGACTCTATAGCCTTTTCTAACCATAAGGAAGTCCCATTTGAACAAGAACGAAGTCTATCTTTTTACCTAATGCTTTGCTTTCACTTTTTATTTTTTTATTATTATTATTAATTTGTCCAGGAAGTGTATTAATTGATTGCAAGAGTCACAGAGGTGTCAGCCGCAGATTTAGGAAGGTAGTCTACTGCCCCCGTGTGGAAGTTAACTGATGCACAACCACAGAAAGTTCAAGCAGATGTTTGAAACTGCTGTTTTAATCTAAATTCCACTGTACATTTATTACACATCAAGATATAGTCTTTCTTTCCTTCTCTCTGTCTTTCGGGTTGAAACATGGCTACAAGTTAGCCAAAGTATTTTTTTTTTAAATATATCTTGATACACATTGCATACATTTGACGGTTGACACATGCATATAGATGTCATTTTGGGCATTGGATGGTTGAAATATAAGTAGGCCTACATGTAGCCTACTACTTTCACCATATACTGT
Source organism: Sardina pilchardus (assembly GCF_963854185.1). Taxonomy (NCBI): domain Eukaryota; kingdom Metazoa; phylum Chordata; class Actinopteri; order Clupeiformes; family Clupeidae; genus Sardina; species Sardina pilchardus. Next base: position 13,705,087 of record NC_085016.1, read on the forward strand.
GCCTCAAAACATATATCAAAATACACTATCAGAATTGTGACGTTGGCTGTTTTAATTGCAAATATCTATATTACCATAACTTACATTCTCTTATGTTACAATATCTGACAGATACGTACAAAAAAAATGAATTAACTGTGGTAAGAGCACAAGGTTAATGTTTTTTCACTCACTGCAGCCTATTAGCGTGGTTGCAGGTGTAGGTGAGTTAGAGAGTGGAGTTAAATCTGGTGAGTAGTGTGCCTTTGGCTCATCCAGACTTCACAAAGCCTTTCCTGTTGTCTGTTGATACATCTGGTGCTCTCAGAGCTGTCCTGTCTCAGGTGCAGCCCAGTGAGGACAAAGCTCGGCCCATTGCTTTTGACAATAATTACAGTACTTGAATCATGCTCAGTCTCAGTATCCTGCTCATAGGGTTCAGTTCTTCGCCATGAAGTGGGCTATCTGTGATAAATTTAGTCACTGGTTGTGGGGTCACAGGTTCACTGTGTGGATCCCCTTAAGTATATCTTGACAAAGCTAAAGCTGGAATGCGTGCGAGCAGCTTTGGGTGGCTAGGTTGCCTCCTTTTGATTTCGACATCCTGTTCCAGGCCCTGAGAATGTGGTGGCGGATGCTCTTAAGAGAGAGCCATTTACAGGCCCAGGATTATGCATTGCCTGACCAGAACTTTTTATGCTGAACTGCTTAAAGAAGCAGAGAGCCTGCAGGTGGACTCAGTCCAAGACATGTTTCGCCTGTCTTCTGAGCTTTCTGAGGCAAGAAAACAGTGGGCGGCCTCCATGGCTTGACGGCATGTATGTTGAGGTCACACATCTCGTTCAGGATGAGGCTGACAACCTGCAGGCAAGAGAACAGTGGGCAACCACCATGTCTGACGGCGTGTGTCTTGCGGCCAATACGTGTCGTTCAGGATGAGGCAGAGAATCGGCAGGCAAGAGACGGGCAGGCATCTCGTTTAGAATATGGGAGGCTGGGTCTCTTGCGAAGAGGTTTCAACTGTGTTGCAGTCCTCTCGTCACTGGGAGGATGGTGCAAATCGTAGGGCTATCTCTCATGTTCAGCAGTTAAAGGCTGCTACAGTATGTCTATGAGTGGTTAGAATCGATAGATAGATAGATAGATAGATACTTTATTGATCCCCAAGGGGAAATTCAAGGTCCCAGCAGCTTAAGACACCACACACAACATACAGTACAATGTAAACAATGTAAACAGGAAAATTAAAAAGCAAATCAACAAATCAACATGACTAAAGGAGCAGTAGAATACTATAGATAAGGTATGCATGAATGTACTGAGGATTGGTACTGTGATCCAGTCTGAGGTGTGTGTCAAGTTGGTAGTGCAAATAAGTCCAACAGTGCAACAGTGCAAGATTAAATTCTAGTGACCAGTAATAAATATGTACAGTACAAAATGTAGGCATAGTAATAATAATAACAGTACTAGTATAAATATATGGACAATTAAAATAAACTTAACATAGTAATAATATAAGAGTTAGACATGAGGGTAGACATGTAAGCCATGCCATGTAAGTGTATAAGAGGGTGGAGGTGCAGATAAACTATGCATAGAAGTCCAACTCTCCTTTTCCCTTCAGTGAAGCATTGTACAGTTGTATGGCCCTGGGTACAAATGACTTTCTCAGTCTGTCTGTTGTGCATGTCATGGAGCGTAGTCTCCAGCTGATCAAGCTCTTCTGCTGTATGATAGTGCTGTAGAGTGGATGACAGTCATTGTCCAGGATGCTGTGTAGCTTGTTCAGGGTCCTTTTGTCTGATACTGAAGTGATGCACTCCAGATCAGCTCCCACAATAGAGCCAGCCTTCCTTACCAGCCTGTCTAGTCGCCCAGCATCCCTCTTCCTAGTGCTTCCTCCCCAGCATGCCACAGCATAGAAGAGGACGCTGGCAACAACAGACTGGTAAAACATCCAGAGGAGCTTGCTGCAGACATTGAAGGAGCGCAGCCTCCTCAGGAAGTACAGCCTGCTCTGCCCTTTCTTGTATATTGCTTCAGTGTTGACTGACCAGTCCAGTTTATTGTCCAGATGTACGCCCAGGTACTTGTATGTGTTCACCACCTCCACATTGACCTCCTCAATGGTGACTGGCAGCAGAGCAGGCTTAGACCTCCTGAAATCTACCACCATCTCCTTGGTCTTGGTCGTGTTGAGTTGTAGGTGGTTGAGTCTGCACCATTGCACAAAGTCCTCCACCAGGCTCCTGTATTCCTCCTCCTGCCCATCCCTGATACATCCCACAATTGCAGTGTCGTCTGAAAACTTCTGCATGTGGCATGACTCCGTGTTGTAGCAGAAGTCAGACGTGTAAAGGGTGAACAGGACTGGAGAGAGCACCGTTCCCTGTGGAGCACCTGTGCTGCTGATTACAGTGTTGGAGAGGCAGTCCTTCAGTCTGACAAACTGTGGCCGCTCTGTCAGGTAGTCTGCAATCCAGAGAATCCTTAGCCTGCTCTTAGCTATCAGCAGGGTTAGGTTCTTTGTTGACAGGGGGCGGTAGCAATGGAAACAATTATTCTATGGAATAATTTATTTTGTGTGTATGGTTTTCCTGCCTGCATTCACTCTGATCAGGGGGGTAATTTTGAGGGCTCATTAATCGAAGAGCTGCTATTGTTAGCCAGGGTGGAGAAATCTCACACCACTCCGTATCACATGGGAATGGTCAGGCAGAGAGGATGAACTGCACCCTGAGAAGTATGATTAGAGCCCTACCAGCCAGGTCAAAGGCCAAGTGGCCTCAGCTACTCAACAATCTCACCTTTCCCTCAACTGCACTGTTCACAAGACCACAGGGCTCACCCTTTTTAAAGAGGAACTATGCAGGATTGGCGATTTCATCTCTGGTTTCGGTTTCGTTTTTCGTTTTTGCTCGTTTTATGCTTGCATTTTCTCTGCAGAGCTTCCCCGACAGCTTTAGCGTGTATATTTATACATTTATAGGCTATATTTAAATATATAAATTGCAAGCGTTGTTCTTCGTCTCAGACTTCCAGATGTAAACAAGGAGCGATCGTCTCCTGCAGAAAGTTGCATAGGGTCTCTTTAATGTATGGCCGCACTTCAAGGTTACCTGTGGATTTAACATTTGTAAGTGAGTTGGTTCCCATGCTGGGGCCTGGGGACCCCTTAAGGTTTCATGTAGCCGCCTCCTACCTGTTTTGCGACTGTCCTGAGGCATGTGGTGTCTTATAGACGTCTGAAGTTCGCCTACAAAAAAGCCACCATCTTTGCCCAAATAAGGAGATCCGGTATCTCTTTTTCATGGGAAAATAACATGGGGATTTTGAATTATCGCACCTGTTAAACTCTCACGGGGACGAAGAAATTGGAAATGCAGACGTTTTGCGCTACAAAGTTTTGTCCTCTGCCTTCAAGTGCATACTGTGATCTTCGGTAGGTGAAGATGGCACACTTTGATCTTCGCTACCCCAGAGCTAACTTACAATGCAACTTGCCATAGGCAGTTAGCTTCAATTAACTCCCAGATCTACTTATATGGGCAAAGATGGCAGCTTTGGATCCTTTTTGTAGGTGAACTTCAGAGTTCTATGTATGTGGCATATTCATGACTGACGTCATGGCTGCACTTTTTGACATGTCCTACTCATTTGCACCACTGACTGGTTATATGTAAAACTGCATTTCATTACTGGTATTTCACTGCAATGACAATAATGTTGAATATACTCTAAGCTAAACACTCAGAAATATGAAATAAACATGAATAAAATCTTATTAGAATATAATATAGAGGGGGGGCGCTGCTGAGCAAGCATGGAGTAAGACGTGTGTCGGTGTAGCTCTGCAGGAAACTACGGTTAAACTATTATTTTCAGAGGTATCCTCTTTAAACAGCAAGTCAACTAAGTACACCTTTGCTCTGTGTAACTGTTAGACGTGCAAGATGTCGGGTAAACCCGGCAAAACAAGACAAACGACCATATCTGCGTCGAAGCCTTCTTCAGCTAGTCAGACCTCATGCGAAACGGCTGAAGGCTCTTCAGCTATGCCTTTCGATTTTGAAGGATTTAAACGTGAACTACGCGAAGACCTGGTTGGTGCAATGAAAACGGAGGTCCGATCTGTACTCGAAAGCGAACTGGGATTTTTCAAATCGGAAGTTCTGGCTCTAAAATCAGGTTTGGAGGAATTCAAAAACACTACGAGCTCAGAATTAGCCAAGCTACGTAGCACGCTAACTGGCGCAGAACACAGTTTGTCCACCTGTAGTGACGATGTTACTACACTGCAACGAGATGTGAAGCGATTGACAGAGCTGGCTGATACTCTTCAAAACAAATGTGAGGATTTAGAAGGGAGGTCACGGAGAAATAATGTAAGGATCGTTGGAATACCTGAATCACCTGGCAGTTGTTCCACATCAGCGATTTCAACTTTGCTCAAAGATGCATTCAATCTGGAAAAGGCACCTCTGGTCGACAGATCGCACCGATCACTACAGCCAGTTCCACGAGAAGGGGGACCAGCCAGGGCGGTCATAGCGCGCCTTCATTATTACAAGGACTGCAACGATATTCTACGTCTTGCAAGGTCCAAACAGAAGATTCAAGTTGCCGACATGACCATCTCTGTCTACCCGGATTTCACTGCGCGGGTGGCCAAGGCACGAGCAGCGTTTAACGGCGTCAGACAGATGCTAAAGGATGTCCCAGGAGTTAAGTTTGGAATTCTTTTCCCAGCACGGCTCCGCATTACATTTGAGGGGGCCGAATCGTTTTTCACTGATCCTGAGGCTGCCCGTGCGTACGTTTCTCAGAACATTCTCCACCATCAAGAGGACTGACTGTCGTGTTTGCACTTGTCATTCTTGGAGACTGTAAAGGTGATGTTTCTTTCCCTCGTTGTTTTACATTCAATCATTATGTGTATCTAAAGCTAATCAGCCAACAATGACTAGCCTATCAATATGACAATAGTTGTCAATGAGGATTTGAGAGTTTCTCTACTTATTGTTTTACAATATGCTTGACCTTAATGTAGGCCAAGCTAATTACATTGCCAAAAAAAAGACTGCCAAAGCCGCAATAGTCATTGTGTGAGACTGTCTAGGCAATATTTTTTTTTATTATTATTATTATTTTATTAATAGTCTAATTGCTCTCCTCACTGATTTGCATAATTTCATTTGATGTTATTTGGCTATCTGGTTAATGGTCTGATAGGACAGCTTGCCATTCTTGTTAACAAAACAAAATGAAAAAATGAAAAAACGTATGTGATATCTAGTCTGAAAGATACCTCTGTTTATTATCATTTCCTATTCCCTGCAGGCTGCATAGTTTAGCAGTTAGGCTACCTGTAAAGCCATGTGCTATTACCTCTCTTTAGGGGTTGTTAATGCGATCTCCAGTTTAGGGGGAGGTCGGCATAGGGGTATTGGGTACATAATCACCTGTTTTTTTTCTTTTATACAGTGTATTTTATGTTTTCTTGAATGTATGTTTTCTGTCTGCTCATCATTGGGACGGTTTACTATTGGATCACCCAAGTGTTCACTTCAAATATTGTATGACTCCACAAAGTAGCTGTGCACCCTGCGCCACACGTCTCATCAGCTGGAATATTAAGGGGATGAACCATCCAATTAAGCGTACCCGTGTTTTCACACATTTAAAATCTTTAGGCCCGGATATAGTTTTCTTACAGGAGACACATCTTCTGGCTACTGAACGTTCTAGATTAGAAAGGGGCTGGGTTGATCATATATTCTGCTCTAACTATGGGGCCAGAGCCAGAGGGGTGGCAATTTTGATTAAAAGGGGGACACCCTTTGTCCCATCCCAAGTTATCTCTGACACAAATGGACGCTACATTATAGTCTCTGGGAAATTGTTTGGTACTCCCATCGTCCTAGCCAACGTATATGGTCCAAACTGGGACAATCCACAGTTTTTCTCACGACTTATAGCCAAGTTACCAGATATCAATTCACATCATCTAGTATTGGGAGGTGATTTCAATTGCGTTCTTGATCCGGTTTTGGATAGGTCCAGGGTCGGGACCCAAACCAATGTCTCCAAGTCTGGGGAGGTGCTTCTGTCATTCCTAAATCATTATAAGCTACAGGACCCCTGGAGAAGCTGCAACCCAACAGCCAGGCAGTATTCTTTTTATTCTCCAGTACATAGGTCATATTCAAGAATAGATTATTTTCTTGTTGATGATAGGTCTCTGTCTTTTGTCAGCAATTCCAAATATCACAGTATTATTATATCAGACCACTGCCCTCTACAGTTAGACCTCCATATGCCTAATGGTAGCACTAAACATAGAACGTGGCGCTTTGACCCACTGCTATTAAATGACAAAGATTTCACTAATTTCATTAATAGTCAAATAGACTACTTTTTTGAGACCAATACAACACCTGATGTGTCCTATAGCATCATTTGGGAGGCGTTTAAAGCGTATATAAGAGGACAAATCATCTCCTACTCAGCCAACTTGCGATCTATGCGTAATTCACAACTTACTAAATTATCTAAACAGATAAAAGACCTGGACTGTAGGGCTGCTTCTGATCCTTCTGATTCTAATCTGCACAAAGAGCGACTGCTACTGCAATCAGAGTATGACTGCTTATCCATTAGAGACACAGAACAACTCCTTTTTAAATCAAAGCAAACATACTATGAACACAGTGACAAAGCAGGCAGACTCCTCGCTCATCAATTACGTCAGAAAACTGCTAAGACCGCCATCCCTGAAATCCGTATTGCACCAGGTCAAACCACCACCCACCCACAGACTATCAATGACCAATTTAAAGATTTTTATGCAGACATCTATACATCAGAGGCTAATGCTAATTCTGGGGAGATCCAAAAATTCCTGGATAAACTTGACATTCCACAGATTAGTACAGAAGCACAAACACTTATTGATGCCCCTATAACATGCCAGGAAATCACACAAGCCATCAGCTCTTTACAAAGCGGTAAAGCAGCGGGCCCCGATGGGATATCTATTGAATTTTATAAAGCTTTTTCAAATAAATTGGCACCTATATTAAGTTCTCTATATACAGACATTTTATCCACGAAGAGAATGCCGGACACAATGAATCAGGCTGTAATAACAGTCTTATTAAAGAAGGACAAGGACCCCCTGGAATGTAGTGGGTATCGCCCAATAAGCCTCCTTTGCTATGACTACAAAGTTCTCACAAAAATTCTAGCACGCAGACTGGAAACTGCTATTTCTGATCTCATTTCTCCTGATCAAACAGGTTTCATACCTGGAAGGCAATCCTTTTTCAATATGCGGCGTCTTCTCAGCATACTTCATTCTAATCATTCCTCTGATACACCTGAGGTTTTACTCTCCCTAGATGCTGAGAAGGCTTTTGACCGCATTGAGTGGTCATACCTCTTTGAGGTGCTTAGTAGATTCGGTTTTGGCCCAACATTTCTCACATGGATGAACATAATTTACAGTACCCCGCAGGCAGCCGTGCGCACTAATTTTATAAATTCAAATTTCTTCACCCTCCAGCGTGGGGTGAGGCAGGGTTGCTGTCTGTCACCTTTTTTGTTTAATTTAGCGATTGAACCTCTGGCCATAGCTCTCAGAGCTGACGACAGAGTTCCTGGCATTGTTAGGGGGGGCTTCACTCATAAGGTCTCACTTTACGCTGATGACCTTCTTTTGTATCTTTCAAACCCCACAGCATCCTTACCTTATATCACTCATCTCCTGAACGATGTTAAAAGGATATCTGGCTACAAGTTGAATTTCTCCAAAAGTGTTCTATTTCCCATTAACAGTTTGGCACAGAATCTCAATTATAATGCTTGTCCATTCAGACTGGATAGAGAATCCTTTACCTACCTTGGTATTGTGGTCACACGCTCCTATAAGAATTTGTATGAGGCCAACCTTAAAAAGCTAATTGAGAAGATGAAAGTCAATTTGAAGCGGTGGTCTACCTTGCCCATCTCCCTAGCAGGTCGTGTCAATACTATTAAAATGACAGTCCTCCCTCAATTTTTATATGTATTTCAAATGCTACCATTGTTTCTTCCTATTTCCTTTTTTAAAGACCTAAATTCACATATTTCATCATTTATTTGGCACAAATCTGTTCCTAGAGCAAGAAGGGCTATTTTAGAGATGCCAAAATCAGCTGGAGGACTTGCACTTCCCAACTTCTTGTTTTATTACTGGGCGGCCAATATCTCCAAATTACCCTATTGGATAACATCATTTAGAACAGGGCAATGCCCTACGTGGGTTGCCATGGAAGTTGAAACATGTCCCTCTACTACACCGTTACCCACCCTTTGCATCTCTCTATACAAAAAATCAAACTACTCCCCTTCTAATCCTGTCACAAAACACTCACTCAGAATATGGCGCCAATTCAGGAAACACTTCCGGCTAACCCATACAAGTGGTTTTATGCCCTTGATCCACAATGATATTTTTCCTGCTGCAAAATCGGATTCAGTTTTTCGCCTATGGTATGATAGTGGCATAGTGTTTTTTAACAATTTATTTGTGAGCAACACCTTTATTTCTTTTGAGACTTTGCGTAAGGATTTTACACTACCCCAGGCTCACTTTTTTAGATATCTACAGGCCCGCAGCTTTGCCAGAGAACACTATCCATTCCCACATCTTTCTGACAACGATTTGCTGGACAAAATTCTTGGGCGTGATCCAACCCTGAAGGGCAACATTTCTTTTATTTACAACATTATTTTGAATTTTAATATGCCTTCGACAGAGAAGACTAGATGCGCCTGGGAACAGGACCTTGGTGTCCAGCTCTCAGCGCAGACCTGGGAAAGTAGCCTAGACTTCATCCACACCTCATCTCTGTGCCTTAGACATCACCTGATACAATTTAAGATACTACATAGACTTCATTTTTCTAGGGATCGGTTAGCTGCCATCTACCCAAACACGGACCCGCATTGTCTGAGGTGTCATCATGGCTTAGCTACCACTGGGCATATGTTCTGGTCATGCCCAGCGCTAACAAATTTTTGGACCCACATATTTGAGGCTTTTGCGTATATGTGTGGCAGGCCCATCCCACCAGACCCTATCACTGCGGTTTTTGGTGTCACAGCTGGGGAGGTTCAGATCTCTTATTCCCAATCACGTGCCATCGCATTTGCGTCACTTCTGGCTAGGAGACTTATCCTGCGACAATGGAAGTCAGCTAACCCCCCATCTTTCATTTGCTGGGTTAAAGAAGTCCTTGCCTCTCTACCCCTAGAAAAATTGAGATACTCAAGAGGTAAATGTTCTAATAGATTCCATAATACTTGGAGTCCTTTTCTAGAATTCACAGATGATCTGTCCTTTTCCTGATTTTCGATGGCACGTACGTGTCAGCTGGACTGGTGGTGCAATGGGTGCAGTACAATTGCACTATTTTGTCTAGTTTGTTTAGTTTGTCTCACTAACAAACTAATAGGGTGTCTTCCAAAATGTTTTTTTTTTTTTTTTTTTTTCCCTCTAAGGTAGCAGACTTTTGTTTGTTTGTTTGTTTGTTTCTTTCTTTCTTTAATTGTATGTGTATGTAGGTATGTACCCTGGGGTGGGTGGGATCGGGGATGTTTCTGTTGTTGTTTGTATAATTGAACTGTGAAAACCTACAAATAAAGTTACAAAAAAAAAGAATATAATATAGATTATCTATCTACTACTTATTTAATAATGAGAGCTTTTGCTCTTCTCAAACGCAATGTAGCCAGCGTATTGTATCAATCCAGTTGTATAAGGTGGGCCTAGATCCCACCCACAATTGATGAACTGTGATGAGCTGCCCTATTTGTGATATAGAGCTTTTAGACTTTTTATATCAACGCTACAGATTTTGCGGCTGGTGCTACAAATCGTTCAACCTCTGTAGCACCAGTGCTACGTGCAAAAAAGTACAGCCCTCCACTCTCACCCACACTACTGATATAGACCCACAGCCAAGTTACCACTACAGGGCAAGTTGCACGGAGGGTTCAATCTAGCTAGCTATTATTAAACCCCCCTAGACCAATGAGCCATATCGATGAATTAGGTAGACTGGCCTAGTTTGTGTTGTGTGGGTTGACCCCATTTAGCATCAGCATGTGTTGTTTTTGTGCCATTTCTGCTGGTTCGCTGCTGGGTCACTCAGGAGGGCAACATAAACATTACTGAGGTCGGAGCGGCGCCATAGCAAGAAGTTTTGGCTGTTTTAAGAAATGTTGGTAAGATGTTGCTTGTACCCAGCTTTGTCGAAAAAACAACCATAACTATTGTATCTATGAAACAATGCTGCATAAGATGTCCAACACACACACCGCTAATTCCTTCATTCATGAATTACATTTCAATAATTCTAAGAAAACATGTTATACCTCACAGTCCTTCTTTCTTCCTTGACATATACTGTAGCTTAATGGAAACAATGTCCTACTTAGCCCCCCAGCTTAATTACCAAAAAGGTTGCCATGTTCCTATAACAGTTCTGTAAGGTTTATTTGGTTTGCTCTGCTAGGCCTAATTACAATAGAAAATAATATTGTCTTTAACAAAATATTACTCGTTTAGGCACAAAGATAAATCAACAAAAGGCAAGGCAAGGCAACATAGGCAAGCTTTTTGTAAGTGGTCACACTGCTCTTTCTCTGCGGGTAAGGCTGAAGCCTTCACTGGTAGAGACTCCTCTAGCCTCTTCCTTATGGATCTGACAACTCAGGGTTGCAGCCATGATGATCCCAATGACCTGGAGAATACACAGAGAAACAGGTCATATGAGATGATCCACAGTTCATCTTAGAGAAATAATTATGATTTAATGTTGTTATTTAATAATGTTTAAAGCAGCTGTATTTAAAAAATGTGCAATCCATCTACAGAAAAGCTATATTCTCGTGTATAATAAACTACTTAGTTGGGAAGAGTTAAAAGACTTTTTGTTGTCTGGTCGCTCTGTGAAGAGAACCGGCTTTGCTAAGATAACCTGCTACAAATACTGCTGGTTTGGGGAGATGGGTAAGTTGTTACTCTCTAGAGCTTGTGTTTTCCCCTCTATCTGACAGAAAATGGAACTCGCTGTCATACTGTAATTGAAAACATGCTTTTCCATTATTGTGACCTGTTGGCTGAGGCATTAAGTCTTAAGACATCAATGTTTTGTTATTTCAATTGGTAAATTAAGCGGATAACATGCAAATGTTTCTAGGCTAGCCTGTAAGAGTTTGGACGTTTTTAGTATTCTAAAACCAAACATTACAGTTGCCATTGATAAAGGGCTTGTGAGCATACATTTCTATAGAGGTACTGTAGATGTTAGCAAGGTTTAAGGAAGAGGGGTCATACCGTCACAGCAGCCAGTCCAAACTCTGCCCCAAGTATTCCATCATAGACAGTGACATAATAATCACGTATGTCCTCCCGTATGTCCTCCCGTATGTCCTCCCGTATGTCCTCCCGTATGTCCTGCATGTTTGAAATCTTAATACAGAAAAAAGATTAAATTCTTCAGCAAATGTGTCAGTGTTTTGCATCATTTTTTTTTTTTTTTTTTTTTTTTAAAGAAAAGTTGGCCCAAACCCTTACTGAGTGTTTGGATTGAATCATAGTACAGTAAATCCCATTAAAATTGAAACTGCTTCATTACCATGATGGGCCTGTTCACTGCCAACAGCGTTCCTTTATATAAGCAGAAGAACAGTGCAGCACACAGAAGAACACAATACTGAAATGAAGAAATAAGGCAGGTGATTATTAAGAAATATAATGTTCAAATTTTGATGAGAATTGTTTAAAAATATTGTTCATACAACAACTTTTGCAGTGATAGTTGATAGGAAAATACTGTACATTTCATTGTTTACATTATTTTAACATATTATTATTATTATTATTATTATTATTATTAGCCTATTATTTAACATTACCGGTACATTATTTAACATAAAATACCACAAAAAACAACAGCTCAGATCAATTTCACAGATCACTTTTTGTGGCTCATGCCAATGATGTAATTTGAAAATGAGTTGGAACGGTACTGTAAACATGAGCACAAAACATTAGTGAATTCAATTATGTTGCCTAAGTGCTTGCCGTAATCAGAAGACACATCTGTGATTTGCTGACACCACAAATTCCAAGAAGGGCAATTCCTGCCGCAACTCCTCCAATAATATAGAATTCCAATAAAGCCTCAAATGGCATACCCTATAGTTAAAAATCAATCGGATTAAGTTAGACAAAAGCCATCAGCTCTTGTTTGAAAATGACAAACTTTTTTAATACAATTGGTGTTCAATACAAAAAGATTCCAATGATGGAATTTGATGTCACTTGTAAGATATAATTATTGCAATAAAGGACCATTTCTTACAGCATTTCTCGCAATTTCAATGATTATGATCAATGCAAAACCTCCCACCTATCAAGATATAGACAAAATACAATTAACAAAGAAATGCATAGTGATAATACGTTTTTAAAAAGAATAATTGGAATTAGTACAATTATACTGTAAATTCCAGCTTTCAACATAAAGACCTTAACTCATTGTACTGAAATATAAATTACAGAACCAAGACTAAATGTTTGTACTAATGATGATCTTCTATTGTATTTGTTTTTCAAAATAGTTACTTACCAGAAACAGTGAATTAAAAGCTATAAACAGTCCTTTCAAACACTTGTTAACCTGTGCCATGTCTGAGCGCTGTCACTCTAGATTCTGAAGTGATCACAGATGTCTAAATGATGTCTCCTGTAGCCTGATGTCTCTCTTCTTCCGCCTCAAACCATAACCTAATCATGACCCAGATTGCTTGCAGCTGAAAACTTAACCTCTGCTATACTGTTGTCAGACAGAAATAGCAGTAGAGATGTGATCTTTTTTTCTCATCAATGAGTTGGTTACTTATTGTATTATTAGATTATTAGTTATTAGTTATTAGTTATTATTAGGCTATTAGTTTTGGACCTAAAAACTTAGTTTCTTGCCAAACATTGTACAATATCTACTTAGAAGGACACTGTTCCCATACTTTGGCACACCATCAAATGTTTGACCTCTTTTGAAAGCTGAGAGAGACCCTGTAGAAACCTTTGAGTTACAGAGGTTGTTTGTTTGCCCACATTTGGGCCCTCTAGGTCACCAGCTACCATTGAAACACAAGTGAGGCCTGGAACCATGTGAAGCTGTAACTAGCTGTACATTTATTTGTGTGGGAATACCCTTTTTTGAAAATATTTTGGGCAGCAGATTCATGTGAAAAATATTTCTTTGATTCTATGATAGTCACAGCCAGTCTATGTGTGCAAGATATGGTGCATAAAAGTGATGTACAGCATGGGGAGAGGAGTTGTATTGAGAAGTGTCTGGTGTCAACCAGGCTAAGGATTCCGTAGAGTAGAGCAGGAAGCTAACATGGTAAGTGGATCGACTCTTAGCATGCACAATGTACAATATAGGCCCACAGTATCTTGTTGACAAACCTAAATTATGACCTATGTGACCTTCCATGTGTGTATGTACTCATGAAATCTGAGTGTGTGAATTGGGCCCCATGGGAACAGCACTCCTGTCACCGTGGCACTCTCTGTATTAGCACTTGACCACATGAAGGTTTGTCTTCTGTGGGTTCTGTCCACTCTGCATCCGTTTGTGCTGTTTTCAACGTGCTGTTGTGGTCCAGGGTCACATCTGTGGGCATATTGTGTGTTGGTCTACTTTTGATGCATGTCAGATGTTTGAAAATGACTGGGGTTGGAGCCATGTGGTCCAACAATGAAACAAAGCTAATGTTCTGGACTGTGTAGGGAAGTTTTTTGGTAAAATTTTGCTTGTACTCTTTTGTCATTAGGCATAATTACAGTATGGATGAAATGTGTTGGAAATACCCCCCCCCACACACACACACACCAGAGTCAATGGAGCTGAGGTCCAAACCAAACTTACAGTAGGGTATATATTTTCCTTGTAATTTTAATTACATTTCAGATATATTGCACCATATCAATAAGAACAGGGCTAATTTCAAAATTATAGGGCATTCATTGGATTTCTAAAATCTGCAGGGGAAAATTGCCTTCGTTGTAGGATAAATATTAAGAGGACAAGAAAAGCCAGGAGCATGTCAGACGGGGGTAGAGAGAGGGGGAGGGGTGAAAAGGTGCCCCAACCAAATCCAGAGATAAATGTCAAGAATTCAAGGATGGATGAACACGGGTGCAAAATATCAAAACAAGTTTAATAGCAAAATTCAGAAAATACAAAATACAAGACTTACGGTCACTTGGACCATAACAGGTGAAGTTCATCATGAGAGACCAGGCTGTGATCAGTAGGTAGGCGATGCTGGGTGATGGAGTCATTGGGACTGACAAGTGAGGCAATGATGTCACTGAAGTTGCTACAGTAAGCCTCTTTAGAATGATGAACACAACATTAATAAGATAACATATACTGTATATAAAAAAAACATCATGAATTCAGGTCATCATGAGTTCATGAATTTCCTCATGTTCAGTGCTAGTTAACTTAAACAAGTTATTGTGCATCACAATTTGTGCAGCGGAGTTATTTGCATAGTCAACACTCTTTTTAGGGCCCGAGCACCGAGGTGCGGCCGCTGAAGCAGTGGCTGCATCGTAGGTGCAAGGCCCTATTGTTTTTGCTCAGATTATTATCATTAATTATTAATTTGCCTTGTCTGTTTGCCTTTTTCTGTTGTAAATATGGAGTGTATTGAATCAAACTTCATCCAAACACTTAGATATACTGTACGTTTGGTTGAACAACAATCAGCTGGAAATAGAGTACTCCTCAAATGACAACTCTTCAACTGGAGGCACGGCTCCAGCCGTGGTGCGACTCCAACAAGGGGTGCAACCAGGAGGGTGACCCTGAGGACGAGGCGCTGGCCGATTTGGGTAGTTGCGATGGAACTCCAACAACAGACTCTGACAGCCAAAGTCGATGATGTCAGAGTGGGGGACCCAGCATCGCTCCTCAGGGCCATATCCCTCCCAGTCCACCAGATACTGTAAACATCCGGCCCGTCGTCTGGAGTTGAGGATCGCACGCACTGTGTAGGTTGATTCACCATCAGTATCTGCCAAAGGACCCAGCATCACTGGTCTAAGAAGGGAGATATGAAATATGGAATATGAGATTTTATAATGATGGCAACGGTAAAGAGTATGACACTGGGTTCACTCTCTGTAGAACCTTGACCAAGGACAAAGCAGGGAGTGAGCACTACAAGCAGAGCTTGATGTTCTGAAATGAGAGCCAAACCTGGTCCCCAATTTAAATAGGCCAATAAAATGAACACAGGTGCAGTTCATGATGTGAGACCAGCATCAGATAGAATGATGAGCATAACATAAAAGAACATCTAAAAGGTACTGTTAGTGTGGTCATACGCGATTTCAAGTCCATAACAGTTTTTGCCACATTTAGTGAAAATACAGTACATGCCCTCACGATCCGCTAGCTCCCCATGAGTACACTGTAAAAAAACACGACCTCTGTAAGGAAATTGGGGGAAGCCTGAAAATGAAACACTCTGTTTGGGAATACCCAAGGGAGGATTGAGCTACCTCTGGTGTATTTTGTTTTATCCTTGATTAAAATATAGTGTACATTGTTTTGGACAAAAGTGTCTGCTAAGAAATTTAGATATAAACATAGTGCAACGTCATGCTGACTATACAATAAGAAAAATATATAAGACTATACAATATAAGAAGAAAAGGAAAAAAAACAGATTAATTTTCATATATAAACAGATAAATACGTATCTAGTGTCTTGAATAAAACTTCTTCCAAACTCTTAGACATACGTTTGGTTGGACAACTCTTCAGCTGGAAATCGATAGTGTTCCTCAAATGGCACTGAAATCACACGCCGGGGCTTCTTTATCTGACAGGCCATGGAAATAGCCATGGTGATCTTCATGAGCTAGGCATGAGAAACATGAGATGTTAGATATTAACTTCATATTGCCGCATCTCATTACAAGTCAGAGCAGCACACATACAGAACATACATTTCAGCATCACCTGCACTTCAGGACCTATTAAAGGAGATCTTTAACCTAAAAACCAGGACATACTGTATACTGTACATGTAAGGGATAATCCGACATCATAATGAATGATCATTTATTAAGCATGATCATGATGATTTATTTTTCTGTCAAAAATGTGCTGTACATAAAATTATCATGAATTCGTGCATGTAACACTTCTTGAATTATTAGGGCCGCTACAAGAATCCATTATCTCGTGCATTTACAATTTTTATTAATTTGTCTTGTTGTTTATCCAAAACGATAAACCCTGAGTTGCTCTGGGGAAAATGGGCCTTATAATATAATGCTTAAGTCACTTTGGAAATAATTTCTAATACATAATCTAATTGATGTCATGCATATAGGGACACAAAAGACAGACTATGAACTGATGTTAATTCCTGATGATTCAAACGGTATTAAGGAATGAATAAAGCATCAGTCATGCGTTAACTCATGCATTCATTTTAGATATTTCAAGTACAGTAGCTGTACCATAAAGTAGCAATTTCCAATCTACCTGCCAAATTTGCTCTATTTCGGGCTGTTTTGCTGCCATGTCACTTTAAGCAAGACAAAAGACAACAACAAAAAACAGGATTCCAGCAGCTCCACTACTTGGAACCCTAACAATCACAGTGTATACCTCAGGGATGAAAAATCCAAGCATATATATCCAGCTTGCACCAAACAGCAGGAAGAAAGCCACAATCACGCAGATCATGTGTAAGCCGATAAGAGAAGAAAACTGTCAAAATAAGGATACTGCTTAGTCAAATACAAAAACAATAATGCTCAACAATGATATCACCCTTTGTTCTGTTCTTAACATATCCTGACTGTACTGAAATTATATGTGCTGAAAGAATGTGACTTGGTGTTTACCAAGGTTAGGGCAGATCTTTTCTCTTTGCTTGCACCGTAGATTCCAAGAGATGAAATTGCGATTGTTAATCCTCCTTGAAGCCCCATAGGCCATAATGGCTCGAACGAGAACCCAGATAAGAGATACTGTGACAGAGAGAAAGACATTAGTGATGACATCATCAGATTCCGACTCCCCCACCCCCACTTTGTACCACCCAAATGATATAAACCTGAAGATTTATAAACTATGGAGACCAGGTGTCATTGCAAGATATTTTTGTATATCAAGAGTATCAAGAGAATCTCATTTGTTTCAGTTTACTAGATAGTGTGCATTTTAGTATACTGAGTGTGCTCATTTACGTTTGTGGTGTCATTTTATTAGATTGTGCGCTCAATTTAGTAAATCATGCATATACCATGTGCACATTTTACTAAATTGTGTGCTTATTTTTAAAAAATTGACGAGAGCACAATTTAGAAAAATGAGTGCGCTATATTTAGCAAAACGTGTGCATTATTTAATAAATTGTACAATTAAGTAAAATGTGTGCACAATTGACAAAATTTCATTTTGTTCTGTTATATTCTTTTAAATATGTGAATCACTTTGTTTAGAAAGGTACTCTATAAATAAAGATGATGATTATTATATTATTATAATTATTTAGTAAAAGGTCTGCACAATTTAGTAAAAATTAGTGCATGTTTTCTAGTCTGGCTTTCACCAGACTAAGCTCAATCTTTGGATCATTTGGATAGTCCTACAACCAATCAGACCAATGCTACGGGTGGTGGATGAGCTAGTTTGTGATGTGATTGGTTCCAGCAAATGTGGACGGGAAGCAAGATAGATAAATGTTAGTGCAGGTTTCCAGCCTGCGCTGCCGGGCGAAATCCAATTGCCGGCAGATCAGGCTGGGTTTACCCAGTCTACATGTTTTCTGGATATACACCAAGAATGTATTGCAGTGACCCCTGCAGGGTTCCGTAAGAAACAGTGAGTATAAAACAGTGTGTATTTGATCTAAAGTGTGTTATACTTACCAGACAAACTATAACTAGTAAAACACCTCTCAGCTGAAAATGAAGCCAAATCAACATTATGATGGATAAAGATATAGTAGGCTAATCATATGAAAAGTTTTGGCATGGTTTTGTAGTTGGCTTGTTACAGTAACATTCAGTGAATCTCATTTAAGTACTGGTAACACAATATTCTTCTTTTACCTTAGAATAAGCTTCAAATTCTTGTTGACGCTAGACTGACATATAATTTGGAGAACACAGGGCCATATTTTTTGCCGATAAGAAACGGATGGTCAGATTTTTAGATCATGCGCCAGATGTCATTCATTGCCACACCCATGGGCGCAAGATTTAATCAAAGTGCAGCGCATGGCAAAAATGTCTCTTTATTGAGTGTGAGATGAGCCTTGTGTCACGCTTTGTGCCAGGAGCACAATGGGGCATTGAATACGTACAGTATGTGTGCCTGGAACACCTGGTATTGCAATATTCAGTAGAGCTACTGTATATCCGCCTGTGTTTCATGAAAATGAATTTTAAGCCATTACTTTAAGGTAAAAGAAATACATTGTGTTAAATCCTTTTTTACAATTATGAACTAAACAAGTCACTCACTAGTGAAAGAACGATGATGAAGATTAAGCTTGATTTTAGACACTGGCCGACCCCAGCCATTTCTGACACTAACAGTGAAGGATATTGTTTGAGGTAAACTCGTTGGTTCAGTTGACTCTCGGTATGAAACACAGGAGCTATCGTTGGCCTGGGAAGTAATTTCAATATGTTGGAAATGTTGAATGAGAATGAATGGAAAAATATTACAGAACAATAATGAATAATGAGGATGGCTGAAACATCAAACTAGAAAGAAACAAATGAATTAACAAAAAGTTAAAAAGAAAACATTCTAAACTTACCTGGATACACGCAGAGGAGCAACTGACATTCAAACAAATCAAAAAAAGGTTTCACATTTAGAAAAGGAAAGGGAGGGGTATTTCCAGATCTCAAGTATGGGGCATGAATGTACAGGTAAGGTGCCCTATATCAGAAGAAGGGGAAGATTATTGTGAGTGTGGGTGTGTACACATATGGCTGCATGTGGGCAAAGGGAGAATGCTGCTGAGCCACAAAACCAGTTTATTGTTAGAAAGCCATCTTGTAAATCTAGACAAAATTTACAGGAAGGCTTCTGATTTTGGATTATTTCCTTGTATGTGTTTTTTTTCTGCTTTTTTTGTTGTTGTTTTGGCTTAATTTATAATTATTTATAAATTATTTATAAAAGGATCTGCTTTGTATTGTTATATTGTTATTATTTTATACTATTATTTTTATTTTATTTTTACAGCACTTCAGTCAACTGTTGTTTTTAAATGTGCAATATGAATATATTGTCATTGAAAGTGATTTGATTTGGCACTGATACAGCTCACTAGGCATTAGAAACATGTTGCGCTTGGTACTAAAATGTCATTTGTGGTGTATGCGTGTAACTGCTAAATCACTGAAATGTATTAGTAAGCTACTGTAGGTTACAGTGATTTTAGAATATGTGGCCATGACACAAAGTCCCTAAAATCTCACTTATAGTAGTTGTAGAGCATTTGTGACCTACAACTTTGTAGGGCTTTCTGCTTTTCTGTCATATTTTATATTTCATAAGTCAATACATTGGGGGTAGACTGCTGTGAGACAGGTTGATTTTACCCTACTGATGTGTTGTTGCAATTAATCCTACTCAATACAGGAGAAATCACAGGTTCAGACACAAACACATGTCTACTATCTTTTCTAAAAACACTGAAAGAGAGTAGACATGTAATTTGTACCTGACATTTGCTCTTTAAATGCACTTCAACTCCAACTAACTTAACTAACTTAAATGCTGCACCTTTAGAGTGTGCTTGCTGACTTGCCAAGTCCTCGAGTTCCCCCACTTGGTAGCCATCTTAACACACTTTGGACAGTCAGGGAGCTCTTCTCCTTTGCAAATGAATGTGGATGCATAAGAGGGGATGTGTATAGACCATGGGTTCCCAAACTTTTCAGCCTGCGACCCCCAAAATAATGGTGCCAGTGACTTGGGACCCCCACTATCCTCGGAGGTAGAAGTATACAAGAGCAACAGCACGCACACACTAATAGGCCTATCAAAGCACAATGATAATACCACAAAGGAAACATAGTTTATAGCTTGACTTACTGTAAATGCATATTTTATATAGAAATTATAAAGGAATTGCAACTAAAATGGTCCACAAAATGGATGACATTCTTGAGGCTTGATTGCTGTTGTCTATCTTAGCCACAGTATCTGAATACTGCATATATGTTTTTTTTATATTGACTTACATTTTAAATGAGTGTTAATATCATGCATTTAATATTAAAAAGAGTAAAAGAGTAATAACACATTTCAAAAAGACTGAGGGAGAGAGAGCTAAAAAAGTGTGAGAGTAGCTGCCTATCTGTATCTCAATGGCGTGGAGAACCATGCCTCATCTAGGGGTTTTCTGTAGCCTACTGTATATGGTCTGTGCATTTGCAATGATTTGCACTGTCCTACACAAGATAATCTAAGATATACACTGCATGTTAATCATGGAAAAACATTTGGCTGGCTTTGGATATGGCCTTGTCCAACTGATACTGGAGGCTTAAAGCTCAACGATATAAAATGCATTTTTTTTTAATCTAATTTATTCTATTACCATAATACCATTCCAAAACATGGATTAATACAGTGTATTCCCTTGAGCTGTAACACAAAGTGTTTTTTTTTAACAATCATCAATCACATTCATGTATTGCATGCACAACATATTGCATCAGTCATATCTACAATTTAATCGTCTGAGAAGTTTGGCTTGGTTTCACATTCATTTTCAACATGAGTTTACCACATTGTGCGTCACTAAGAGACCACAGTTGAACATTCCAGATATGCATCAGCAATGTCACAGATGCTATCTCCCGTATTAAAAGTCAACTGAGTTTGAAGCCATTATTTTAATTAAGGTAAAATAAATACATAGAGGTGTTATAAGTGAACATACCAATACAACACGGTAGCTGTCCTTTTATTTCAACTTGTTAAGTAAAATTATCAAATAACTGGAGATTTATGACTAACACTGACTACAAGGAAACACTTTCCTCTCTTAGAAGCCGAATAACCACATTCCAGAAATAAAAACACTCACACAGAAATGTCCTGTTGGCAGACAACCAGAACAAACACAACAGGTAAAATCCAAAAACATGTTAGAAGACACACCATCTGTCTTAACTTTTATACATTCTGACATAAACACATATGAAGCATGAAACATGGGAGTAATTCACTCACTAATGCCTAAAACAAGGTGCTGAAGCTGGTAGACAAAACCATGAGAAAACATGGCCATTACTTAATTGGAGCAGTGTCCTTGCTTATACTAATCCTTTTCATAAAAAGTACCTCGGTTGCATCATCATATTGATGCGCCACGTGACAAAAGGAAGACATGGCTGAAGATGAAGGATTAAATTAGAAATTGAACTAAGGTCGATATGCTGGATTTTGTGCATGACACATTCTAGGAATCCATTCAAGCCATCAATAGTTATGATAAAGTAATCACTTGTGCTCTAACCTCTACACAAATGGAGATCAGTGCTAACGAATGACGACTGTGTTATCAACAAAACCCAATGGACCACTTCAGATGACTAATCCCATATACAGTGCAGACATATAACTTTAAGACTTTTCAATACAGTAGGAGCAAATGACAAATTATAAACGTTTTGACGGGTCTTCAGAGTCAATGCAAATTGTTGTTTGTTATTCGGGTGCTTCGTTTTTTTGTTTGGGTTCAGTCTAAACAGTCTGGGTATCAGTTTAAACATCTCCATCTTTATTAACCTCAGGTGTATGACATACTCACCATACTCTGCATGCTGTATTGTACAGTATAATATTTCCACCAACTGTTAATGTTTTGGGACAGCTTGTAGCTTAATGGCTATATGAAATATTTTATAATTCCCATTTTTTAGAGAAAACATTAAGGAGCCACTAGAGAGGAGCTACGGGGGCCGCAGGTTGCCTACTCTTGGTCTAACCATAATCTACACAACATATCCTAACAGTTACCACTATATGACAACATAGGGCAACTTTGTTGCCTGTTGCTGTAATTACATGTTTCTTGTATACATTGCTGGTATATTTCAGTAGGGGTAGACTGAATAGGTCTACAGTTGGGACATGTGTACAGTTGAGACGCCTTAAATATATAGTGCAGCAAGCCCAAGTTGTGATTTTTCCTATATGCACATGAATAGTGTCTTGATCATGGAAAATTTGAACGACAGGTATCTCCAATCCAATGTTCTGCAAACTTCTTTTTCTTCACCATATAACTTCACCATGTACCTTCCTAAATTACCCATGTGACTGTTATATACCTGAAATATGCCGTAATTGGTATTATTACCTCCACCGAGGAGGTTATGTTTTCATCGGGGTTTGTTTGTTTTTTTGTTTGCCTGTTTGTTTGTTTGTTTGTTTGCAAGATGACTCAAAAATGTTTAATGTCATATTTTACTCAATGTCATATCATATGACATTGGGTCATGTTAGGTCATTGCATTGTCAAATGTGATGTTTCTAGAGAGATGTGTGAGACGGTCAGCGGGGTACAGTTGAGACACACATTGTATTAGTAGTGCTACTTGAAAATTCCATTTGTGCTGTTCGCCTTATCTATTCCTGTGTCATTTTATTCCTTTTAACTAAAGCTAATTTAAATGTTTATGTCATTGAGACTCATGGTTCAAACACAATCAGGATCTCTGTTGCTTTACTTTAGCTTATGCTAGTAGTTGGTTCTAGTTGATTTTATCTGGTCTTTGCTGGTTTTCTTCTGATCTTTGCTGGTGTGCTGTAGCTGATTGTGCCACCAGGTGGACCATCAGAGGAAGCTCCACCAGACAAGCAAAACCAGCTGAATTACCGTATCGTAAGCTGGGTAAATCAGCTGAGTGTATGTTTTGCTAGTCTTGCTGGTGGTCAAACAAGCTGGTCAACCAGAACCACCTGAAGCTGGTCAGGCTTTTTTTCAGGGTTCACACTTTGTAGCCTGTTATGTGTGGACAATGCTGAAGTGGACAGTCATTAGACGTGATGTCCTCGTTTTATCGGTGATATGTTGTCTTTGACTTTGCAAACACTAGGGGCCAAGGCAGAGCAAAGCCCTGTTAAGAACTAGGCAGAGCCTTCTTGAATGAATATTCACTTTTTATGCAAATATCACCAGTCAACATACACCATATACACCACAGAAACCGGCATCCACCTGCAATTTCAACATAGGCCGTTCTCTGTTCAGTTCACCATGCTTACGTTTTCAAATCAAAGGCTGGTGTGTTCTTTCTGGATTTAAAGACAGCATTCAGAAGGTCAGTGACTAAGTCCACTTTCCACGTTTTCATATCAACCTAAATTAAGGAGGCGGCGTATCAATCTGGTTCTTTTAAAAAATAAATCACGCCTCTTTCATAAGCCCGCCTTGATTTCGAACTTATACACTGTGGGTGTGACAGAAGCGCGAATGGGAGAATACGTGTAACACAGAGGTGCGTAACTTCAATGCGTAAAAAAAAGCGCACTTGCAAACTGAATCTGAAACTTTAAAAGCATAATTACGTTGAAAGGGACACTTTTAAGATTAACCGTATTGTCATTGTTGCATGGGTCAAATGGCCTTTTGAATGGGAGTGCTATAGGGGCACTATACTATTTTAATACAAATAGTCACATCAAGTTTGATTCAAGCTGAATAACTAAGAGGGCTTGACACAACATGTAACTTTGATTAAAGTTTCACCGGGGTCTCTACACATGAACTCAAGCATTGAGAACACTGTTTGTGTACACAGAGTTTACTAAAAAGAAAGATTTTGGACAACTCACTTCTTGACTGGCAAGATGGCGGCGAGTGGAAAAACCAAGTGCCTCTAGCCCCTAGTCACAATCATAATGCACCATCAACAATAAAGGTGTCCTCCAACTGGTACCTTTCCAATGTGTATCCTTTCATTTGATTGTTTTAAGAACATCAATCTAACGTCTGAAGAACAACAAGGAAACTCTTGTACAGTAACAATTGCATATTAAAGACAGTGCACACTGTATGCATGTTGTTGCCACATTGTAAGATAATCATTAGGCAAAATATCAAACATATCAGGTGCCTTGTTATGCAGCAAAATATATAAAGACACCATTGGTCACCATTAAGATGGGATACATAACCACACAGCACCATATCAAGAATATGGGCATTGCAGTGACAGGTCACTGTTGAGCAGTAATTTACATGTTTTACAAAGTCAACAAACAATTTTCCAAATTATATATCTGGCTAAATCAAATACTGGCATGTTATCAATGAATATACTGTATATAGAAAAATAATTTGCCCTGATGATTTCAATTTCAAAGTCAGAAAACAATATGAAGCATGTTGAAACAAAAATGTTAGACATGCTCTGGCATAGATTTCATTGTGTACAACTCCTCATATGGAGGAGGGTCGAAGCACTCGTAAGTGGGCACTGGCATTGCAGTCATTTGCTTCTTGATCTTGCAGGTCATGATGATAGCCATGATTACCCCAATGAGCTGAAGATTACAAAGAAAGCATGTTATGTTTGTCATGTTTATGTTACTAGGCTATGTCAACATGTGATTACGAGGTAGAGCAGGACAGAAGGTACTAGCAAACATTTAATTATTATCACTAAGATGTTTTACATCTGTCTACATTTTGACATCAATTTTGATTATAGCCAATTTTGTGCAAATAAGATAACATTAGCAAAGAATCTAAAACCACTGTTGCTTTTACTAGCTGTAAATAGCTTCTACCTAACACAAATATCAGGAAAACAGGAAATAAATGACCAAAATCAGAAATGAAAGTTTTTACCGCCACAATAGCAAATCCAAAAAGAATCCCAATGGTGGCATCCATCATCATATTGAGGAACCGAACGATTAAAGGAAGACATGGCTGAAAATAATATGAAAGACTAAATTAGAAATTACAGGTTGATGTACTGAATTTTGTGCATGACACTCCTCACTGCGTTCTAGGAATCCATTCAAGCCGTCAGTAGTTATGAAAAAGGAGTCACTTGTGCTCTGACCTCTACCCATTGAATTTCTATTGTTGTTTTATTATTTGTATTCTTGATGTGATTGATTGAATGCCTGATTGTTTATTTGCTATTCTTCTATATTCATTGTTTATTTTAATTAGGCTATTGTTTGAATGGATTGTTTTTGTTTATATTGCTATTGCTATTCTTCCTACTGTAGTCTAACCAAATTTTTTAAATTGACTGTTAAATTGAATTAATGTATTGTTTTTATTTGTATGTCGCTTTGGACAAAGATGTCTCCTAAATAGCATAACCATAACCATAACCATAACCTGTACACAAATGGAGATCAGTGCTCACTGAAGAGGACTGTAGTATCAGCGAAACCCAATGGACCACTTCAGATGGCAACTTTAAGACTTTTTAATAGGAGCAAATGACAAATGATGAATGTTTTGATGCACATCTTCATCAGAGTCAAAACAAATACTTTTTTGGGCGCTTTGGTTTCTTGTTTGAGTTCAGCCTGTTCATCAACAGTTAGCTTTGACCCACTGGAAGCCTTACTGTAAATCTAACTCTGAATAATGCACCGTTTTTTTAATGAAGTTGAGTTCAAATGAATTTAGCTAAAGAATTTGGAAATGTCCAGCCTTTTCAAACTATGTGACAACAAAACATTTATTAACAAGCTTTGGTGTAGCCTACAATCATCAATCAAGTGTGTCATATTTGTTCATATTCATCATACCTCACTGTAGACTTCTGTGTACGTCTCTTTGCGCCAATTCTGTGAATACTATGAAGAAAAGTAAAATCAATGTTATTTTCAAGATCAGGATTGAGCTGGGCCTATATGATATACTGTAAGCATACTGTGCAAGATACTGTATATAAAAACATCACCCCAGATTTTTTGGGAGACACTGCCACCCTCTGACATTTTGGAGTACCCCAGTAGGATTCTGGACAGACACACGACTCGGGAATCTGTGAACTCCAGTCCTGGTAGCCATTGTATGTGCCACAGCACTCAAGCTGTAAATACATGAATAAAAAAATACTTTCTTGGGAGGACCACAGTATTCATACACATTTTATCAAATCCATTATCCTTGTGATCATCTAGTTTGGCGTCCTTCAGTTCTAGTATTGAAAAAAACACTCTGATGTTGTCACAGCCCTGGATCTGTAAAGGGGGAATAATTATAGTGGCTTGCCTTGGACCAAGCCTAAACAATCCCAGCCAATCAATACAGAGTTGTCAGGTGGATGGAAGATAGGTGCATATTTTAATTGACTGTTAAGCTCAAACATCAACAACCTTTTGCAAGACTGACACGGCATTGCTGACTAAAATTCAACACCAGTTGTATAATTGACTATGCCTGAATGTAACATTTAAGTAGTATCATACTCAATTGATGTCATACTGCAATGCAAATAACTATAAGATGATTCTTACATTGTATGATTCTTTAATCAGTTGAACATTCTTGTCATCGTTTTCAAAGAATTCTTCAAATTTGGTTACCTTGGTAGAATGTTTAGAAATTAGATATTTAGTATGTGCATTTGTATAATCAGACAGTTTGAAAACTTCATCAGGATAGAAAATATATGGGAAATATATCATTCAGTAACAAATTACTGGAAGTGAGACTTTATTATGCTTAAACAATTTAAGTAACAATGTTTGGATATATATAATGGCTTGCAATTAAAGACTCACATATTGAATTCAACAACTCTTACCATGTTCTTATGGTTAACGATGTTGACAGCCCCAATCAGGCAAATGACCATGCCGATGCTCACAAGAACAGAAAACTGTCCAAATAAAAGACAATACCATTTAAACAAGTACAGATAGCATTTTACAACATTTTTGACACTGTGCTTATAGAGCTTACTTATCTACTACGGGGTTACGTATAAACTCAACAACAATATAAGGGCTGATGTAACATATTTACCAAAATTAGGGCCCATCTCTTCTCTCTGTATGCACCGTAGGCTCCCAAGACGGAAATCCCTGTCATAAGTCCCCCAAACAGGTATGCTGACCAGAAATTCCCAACTTCCTCTCTCTGGCAAACATTTGGGGATAAAATAAAACTTAACTGTTTTGGCTACACTGTGTTCGAAATACAGAGCCATGATTGTACAATTATCAAAATGTGTCCATAATCATAATATACTTTCAATATTCAACTAGCTCAACTCACTGTCACATACAATGACATATGAATAACATTTAAAATAATAATAATAATAATAATAATAATAATAATAATAACAATAATAAGGCTAATGAATAATGAATCTACATGAATCTACACGTTGTGACTCTTTATGTGATTGGGTGATTGGGTGTGATTAGGTGATTGGTTTGTGTTCTATCTGGATTTAAATGCTCTTCAGAAGGTCAATGAAAAAGTCCACCTAAATTAAGGAGTTGGTAGGCTGGGTGAACCCTGCCTGAACTTCCGGGAAATTTGAATTTCACCCGGCAGCTCAGGCTAGAAACCGCCAGATCTATCTCCTCACTTTACTGCCAGAACCTTTGGCTCCAATCAGAAACGGCCA
Source organism: Sardina pilchardus (assembly GCF_963854185.1). Taxonomy (NCBI): domain Eukaryota; kingdom Metazoa; phylum Chordata; class Actinopteri; order Clupeiformes; family Clupeidae; genus Sardina; species Sardina pilchardus. Next base: position 13,732,820 of record NC_085016.1, read on the forward strand.
TACTCTATAGTCCTGGCACGCTATTGGCCGCTGATGTGACGATAACGAAATGTAAGCAAAATGTTATCGAAATTTAAGAGAAACAGCAGTTGTGTACACACTCAACCTATCGATGCAGTCTCCTCTGTTTTGGAAGATTTTAAAGGCAAGTTTTCTTTGAAAACAGAACAAAAACAGGAACAGTTCATACAAAAGAAGGACGTGTTTGCGATTCTACTGACTGGCTTTGGTAAAAGTTTAATTTACCAACAAGCCCCGCTCGTGGCAATTGCATACAGAGTCATTTGAACGATGCCCATTGATCACGCCTCTTGTGCAGTAGAAACAAAGCGCAGCTTCCCCAGACTAATGTTGAATCTTAAAAGATTGAGCTTAGTATGGTGAAAACCAGACTAAGGAGGATGTGGATCAGTTTGTAAATAAACCTTGCCTCTTTCATAAGGCCATCTTGATTTCAAGTTTCTGCACTGTGGGTGTGGCAGAAGTGGGGATGGGAGAATGCACGTAACACAGAAGTGCAAACAAAAACACTTACACAAATGAGATAATAGAACCCAAAATGCACTTATTTGTGGTCTCACTAAGCTCAATATTTTTAGATTGAACATTAGTATGGGGAGTCTGCACTTTATTTCTGCACAAGTGGCATGATCAGTGGGCATCGTTCAAATGACTCCATATGGATAATCCTTCAGCCAATCAGACCAATGATCTGGTGCGTCTTTTGGATAAGCTAGTTTGTGATTGGACCCAAAGGTTGTGGACAGGAAGCAGGGGGTAGATGTGCAGGTTTCCAGCCTGAGCTGCCGGGCGAAATCCAAATTCACCGGCAGGTCAGGCAGAGTTCACCCAGCCTAACTTATTTGTGGAAATGAAAAAAAGAAACTTTTTTTTTTCATACTTATAGTCTCCCTTTGTCATAATTGACATAATCTCCCTTTGGAAATGAGAATTATTCAGGTACATGCTACCATAACATTGACATAAAGTTATATGAAATTATTTTAAGAAATTCTATTTCTAAGTTCTCATTCTATTTTGTGATTAAAATTACATAATCAATCAAATCAGGTATAACATTTTGAGTCAGTTGACAGTTGACGATGTCTATTTAATCCTGATCAATGCCATTAGATAGAATAACACCAAAAAGGGGAAGAACAGGGTCATGTACAGTAATACTATAAGAAAATGCTGTAAAAGAAAACTGTATGTCTCATTTCATGAATTTGAATATGGGACACATATACATCGTTGACTACCATGGCTACAGTCCTACCATTGCCGCAATCCTTGAAACGTTCACCAGTACAATAATCCCAGCACCTGTCAGCTGCAATGAAACCAAATGAAAACTCAGTGATTATTAAAGACACAACTCTAAACACTAAACACACTCTGTGCTTAAAATTGACAAACTACAGAAATAAACACACTCTGTGCTTAAAATTGACAAACTACAGAAATGGAGATTGAAAGCTGTTACAGTTGGTAAAGACAGTAACAGTCAATTGCTCTGACATGAGAACTGAAACACATCTCCATTCATGTATATTCTAAAATAAAACAGTCACTTACTGCGAAAAGTGCATTAAATAAGATGAAGATCCATTTCATACATTTGTTAGTCGAAGCCATTTTAACGCTTATACAGAAGTGTATCCTGGTGTGAGCTTGACTGTTTGAAAGCAGGAAATATTACAGTCAGAATGTTCCGGATTCCGGAACACTCCTAGTTGTAACGACAAACTGGTTTTTCAAGTTAACAGCATTTACGTCTCATGACATGACATGCTTTTCAGAGATTACATTGGAGTCCCAGTATGCGTATTAAAAGAAATGATCCAATCTTTACCAAACTCTCTTTCTATGGCTCTGGGTGCATGGTGCATCTCCACTGAATTTCAGCATAACATTTCCAGTAGGGCCTACTGGTAAGGACCTCATTGTTGGCCCTATTACATCTTTAATGCATTTGACCATTAGCTTTCTTGATAATGATAATTGTCTCGTCAGCTAGTTTTACATAATAAATTAAACGGAACTTAAAGAAATACAGAGGACATGACCTTGGTGTCCTCTAAGCTTGTCTTTGTTGTCACCACTATTTACTTTCATGAATTTACTTTTAGTTGAACATTTCTCAACTTTCTTGACGGAGGCAACGGAGCTGAAGGGACGGACGGACCCACAATGCATTTCGAGTCTGCCCCATGCAAAGTGAATGAGATCCGTTGACGGACGTAGACAATGTGAACGCGGGGTAATGGATGGATTTCGATTGAATTTTCTGGTAAGGTCACACATGGCCCAAGGAATAAACGATTACATTTTGGTAGCGATTCGTATCACCGTCGGGATTCCGGAGACGTTTACGTGTTTTGCTTAGTGGTGTAATGCCATGTAATGGCCACGTGGTGGCGATCTGAATAGTTTAGGTTCAAATGTATGACAACCTAGGAAGAACAATACAGGCGGAGGTCTGCGCTCTCGGAGTGCATTTCTAGTTTTGCACCTCTTCTAAATATGTGTCTTTTCAACTTCATGTGTAAATAATATTTCTTCTTTGTATAGTAGAGTTTACAGCATTTGTGAATGGAGCATTACAGTACACTGTTTATGTTGTTGTTTGTTCAATCTTCAGATAGCAGGAGAGAGGTTGCCGTTTTGGAGATTGAATTAAAAGGGACTGTTTCAATTTTTGTTTGGGATTTTCTTTTTGACTGGACAGAGTAGACTGGGTAAACCCAGCCTGTTCTGCCAGCAATTGGATATCGCCCTGCAGCTCAGGCTGGAAACCTGCACGTTTATTTCTCCTGCTTCTTTTCCACGTTTGCTGCAACCAATCACAAACTGGCTTATCCACCAGCCGCACCCAGATTGGTTTAAGGGCTATCCAAGCATAGAGTCATTTGAACTATGCCCAATGATCACGCCTCTTGTGCAATGGAAATACAGTGCAGACTCCCCATACAAATGTTCAATCTCTAAAGATTGAACTTGGTCTGGTGGTAACCAGGCTAAGGACAGAGTGGACAGTAAAGGTAATGAGTAGGAGAGAGATGTAATGAAATGACCTCAGGCCTCACTGGGTCCTCATAGGGGATGGGTGTGTTTCTGGGGTGTGGGAATCTGCAACTTGCAACACAGCTCCCTTACTATTCAAAACATTTAAGTCATAATAGGCAGATGTGTGTACTATATGTATGTATGTACTGTATGTATGTGTGTGTACTGTATATGTATGTATGTATGTACAGTATGTACTGAATGTGTGTGTATATATGTGTGTACTGTATGTATGTATAAACATTCAGTCCCCTCTACAATTTGTTTGTCTGAGAAGTACAAAGTCTGAGAGTATATTGCTAGTTTCCCTTTCGTTTCATAAATGACCACAGAAAGTGCCTTGTGTATAACTGGAAATGCCCTGTCTATGAGATATGCACATTCTCCGAAACGTAGGTGCTTTCCTTGTACTGTAGATTGGAGTGGTTTCAGTCTTTCCATCACACAAGTCCATACCTTCAGAGTTCTGTACATTGGGAATTATGGAAGTTAAAAGTAATCTTGAAATGTTGCCTTTTAAAGAACACAAGAAAAATACATTTTCTATAACTAACCTTTCCGTCAGTTCACAAAAGAAAGGAATACCATTTTTACTTTATAAACAATCATAATATGCATCATCAAAGATGAAAGTGTCCTCCAACAGGTACCTTTCAAATGTGTATCCTTTCATTTCATCGTTTTGAGAACACCAATCTAACTTCAGAAGAACAACAAGGAAACTCTTGTATAGTAAAAGTTGCTTATTTGAGAAAGTGCACATATGCATGTTGTTGTCAAATTGCCAGACAAACATTAGGCAAAATATCAAGCTAACAAATCAGCCTTGTTATGCAGCAAAATATACAGTATAAAAATAGCCTACCATTTGTCATAATTAAGATGGGCTACATATATCTTATTAAGAACATGGGCATTGCAATGTGCTTCACATGTTACTGCTGAGCAGTCATCCATGTTTTACAAATTCAACAAACCATTTTCTACATTAGATTTTTCTTCTCCTTCTATTTGTGCAATCAAGCAGGTAAACAAAACAGTCAAATTTGGCGACATCAAAGGTTGAGATGTTATCAACGAATAGAAACAGAAAAAAAGCATTTGCCCTGATGAAACAAAAAGGAGGCCTGTTGGAAAAAAAAAATCTTAGGCCTGCTCTGGCATAAATTTCATTGTATACAACTCCTCATATGCGGGAGGCTTGGAGCACTCGTAAATGGACACTGGCATTGTAGTCCTTTGCTTCTTGATCCTGCAGGTGATGTTAATGGCCATGATTACCCCAATAAGCTGAGGATTATAAAGGGAAAAAAATCATTATTGTTCTATGTCATTAGACTATTTTTTTCACATGTGATCATAATCCATATGTCATATAATTATAACGACATAATTATCAGTACTGTATATGTGTCATGACAACCTGGACCATCTATTTTCTCAACCAGTAATTATTACCATATAATAGGAGCTGTATCATGCATAAGGCCCAAGATATGGTAGATCTCTGCCTTGCATTTAAATTTGAAATATATCGGACCCGTACTTTTGTGGTTTTGTCCGCCCCTGTTACAATAATCTCTTATTTCCCAACCAGGCCAAAGGTAATAATCAAATCAATGAAAGTTCTTACCCCCGCAATTGACAATCCAAAGAAAATCCCAGTCATGGCATCCATCATCATATTGAAGAGCCGCACAATGAGAGAATGACATGTCTAAAAACAACATTAATAAACAAATGTGAGCTTTCGACTTTGAATTTTTGAGTATTTGAATTTGAAAACTGTAAAATGTTTTATTGGGACAAATACATTGATTTACCAAGGTTTTGAAATTATTTGAAAGTGTGACATGTTTGTTTATATTCATACTGTACATACCTCACTGTAAACCTCTGTCTGGTAAAATCCCCAATACTGTGAATAAAAGAAAAGTGATTTTTATGTTCAGGGTTTAAAGGAACAAAGGCAATACATATACTGTGTACATACTGTACATAAAAACATTACCCTAGAACTTCCGGTAAACCTTCGTGCATTTGTCTTCTGGCATTTTTCAGTACCCTGGTAGGATGTTGGACAGATGCAGGACTCGGGAATCTGTGAACTCCACTCCTGGTAGCCAATGCGTGTACCACAACACTCAAGCTGTAAATGCATTAAAAATAGCACTTTTTCATCACATGAGTAAACGTGGCCAGATACCATTCCAAATGTATTAACTTCTATAATTTAATGTCAAGCATTCAGGTGGGTGAACTAAGGTCATAGGTATAAGATGACTACTTACATTGAACTTTTCTTGGATGTGCTGAAGCAACGTGTCTACGTCATCTCTTTCAAAGAATTCTTCAAATTTCCCGGATAGCTTGACAAAGTGTATAGAGAGAAGACACTTAGTATGTCTATGCCAGACATCAGAGAACCACATTTTTTCTGAGAGAACTGAATTTAAAACTGCCATGAAATGTGAGATGTTTACAGAATGTTTGTTTTATTTTAAATGTTATTTTATTTTGTTCATTCACCTGTTTCATATTTTGAATTTATTATAGTGCATGAAAATGCACTATATTGTTCTTCCTAGGTTTCTTATTATTATTATTCCACTTCTTGGCTATGGCTATGGCTATGGCTATGGTTATTTAGCAGACGCCTTTGTCCAAAGCGACATACAAATAAATAACAATACAAATTAAATTAACAGTGAACAATTACAAACTAGGGAGAATAGTAATATTATCAGTAGAACAATAATTTTAAGCACTAACCTAATGAGAAATAAAACAGTGAAATGAGAATAGCAATCAAATAAGTCACTCAGTTAATTATATATGATAATAATAACTAAAGCATGGTATGGCTAAATTTAAGGACAATAGCAAAATAAATTTCAAATTCTATCAATAGACAAATTATAACAAAACAATACTATTATACAAACCATAACACATCACAAACTCAAAGGACTAAGTGCATATTAAATAAATATGCCTTAAGACCCCTCTTAAAAGATCCAAAGCTGTTGCTGGAACGGAGAGCACTGGGCAACTCATTCCACCAACATGGAACCACTGAAGAATAGGATCTACAATTTGACCTAGCATGTATGGTTGGTCGACATAACAGACGCTCCTCAGAAGATCGCAATGGGCGGTTGGGAATGTACATCGTGATTAAAGAACTGAAGTAGCTGGGAGCAGATCCAGTCAGTGTCCTATAGGCCAGAGTGAGAGATTTAAATTTAATTCTGGCTACTATAGGGAGCCAGTGGAGAGTAACTAGGAGAGGGGTTACATGTGTCCTCTTTACTTTACTTTGCTTTCTTTACTTCTTCTTCTAACGCTCGCAATTCAGCTTGAACCGTTTAACGTAGAAACTTGATTCAAACTTTGCTAGTAGGTCTTACTTAGGAGACCTGTGGAATATATTTTTCAACTTTGTAACTTTTATACTTTTTAAACTATGAATTAAAAACTATTAAAAATGTCCCCATAGACTTAACATTGCTCATTATGACATCACGGCAGCAATTAGAATGTTACGCCAGGTGGCCAGTCCAGGTGCAGCAGCTCTCTCTCTCTCTCAGGCTACATACACTGGCTCTCTTGAGACTACATTTTCTGTTCCCCTGTATCAACATAAGTTTTCCTAATTCCATCCAACTTTCTATCCATTCATCTTCTTCAAACCATTCACTCATCCACCCATTCTAAACAGTCTGCCTATCAACATCAATTAGACGATCTACATTCAACTTTTAAACAATCTACTCTGTCTCAGGCTTTAAGGATACACTCTGGATCTTAAGACTAGCCTGTTAAATTGATTACACCTGTATCTGTATCCACCACTCTCAGTAGAGAGCTGTGTCTCTCCACTCTACAAGAATATAAGGCACATTCCATCCAACTTTCTATCCATTCATCTTCTTCAGACCATTCACTCATCCACCCATTAAACTGTCTATCAACATCTATTAAACAATCTGCCTATCAACATCCATTAAACTCTCTGTCTATCAACATTAATTAGACTATCTACATTCAACTTTTAAATTATTTACTCTGTCTCTCTGGCTCTCTTAAGACTAGCCAGTTAAATTGATTACACCTGTATCAACTACTCTCACAGAGCTGTATCAGTGTCTCTCTTAACAAGAATATAAGGCACATTCCATCCAACCTTCTATCCATTCATCTTCTTCAGACCATTCACTCATCCACCCATTAAACTGTCAATCAATATCTATTAAACAATCTGCCTATCAACATCCATTAAACATTCTGTCTATCAACATTAATTAGACTATCTACATACAACTTTTAAAGTATTTACTGTGGGTGCCTCTCAAGCAGCGTTTATATGTCCTCCCTCGCTCCTCGCTCCTCACTGATCTACATAAAGAAAGATAGAAGAAGGGCTAGACTATCCCATTGTTGCCGCTCCATCATTCTTTATGTAGATCAGTGAGGATCGAGGAGCGAGAGAAGACACGTAAACGCTATATGAGAGGCACCTTCTGTCTAAGGCTTTAAGCATACAATCTCATTAAGACTACAGATCCTGTTTCACTACTTCCTCTGTCCACAACTGTTTCAAAATAAAAGTCCTCACTGCAATAATACACTATTAAATCATTTAACCATTGAAACTACTCAACTATTGAACTGTTCAACCATTCCAACTGTCAGTTATCATCCACTATGCCTCCGGTCAACTACATGAAACCTCCATGTACCTAGCAACCAACATAGCAACCATTAAAATTAAGTGTTTATGACCGTTTCCATAGCAACCAACATGATTATACTGCAGTAACTTCTTGTTTCCTGATAGTGGCCACCATGGATACCCTAGCAACAAATGTTTCAAAATAAAAGTCCTCACTAGCAAGTTAGCTAGTTAGCATGGTTAGCATTGTTAGCATAGTTAGCATTTTTAGCATAACTGCAAAAAATCATTAACTAAGTTAGCTAATCAAACTGGTTAGCATTGTTAGCAAATTTAGCATTGTTAGCATAGTTAGCATTTTTAGCATTACTGCTAGAAATCATCGGATAAGTTAGCTAATCAACCTGGTTAGCATTGTTAGTAAAGTTAGCATTGCTAGCATAATTAGCATTTTTAGCATAACTGCCAGAAATCATTAGCTAAGTTAGCTAATCAACATTTTAACATGAATATAAATCATTAGTTAAGTTAGAACTGGAATGTTTCATCTACTGTCTACCTTCACACTATCAACTCTCTGTAAACTATGCAACCACCATGTTTACCCTAGCTACATCTTAGTAACCATATCTACATTATCTATCTATTTTTGCATTTTCATGCACTGGTAATTCCTTGGAATTGCATTTCTAGTTTTATTTCTTATTCATTTTTGTTCATTTAGCTCTTTTTTTAATAATTATTTACATGTTGTACTTATCATTTTCTTTTAAATGTGTACAGTGTATTGAGACAATTCATGGTGATACTGCACTATTGATTAATAATAATAAAAATACTGTCTGAGGCTCATTAAATGTATCCATCCCCCTGCAAATCTGTTTTCCCAAGTGTTAGTGTTTCCATTTTTCACTGAAAACAAGTGTTCTTTATAACATTTTTGAAAATATTTTGATATACAGTAATAACAATAAGAGTGTTTGTACTGTATGTCTCTTGTAGCCCTATGCTCTTTCTGTTCCTCTCTTTTAGTCCTGTCAACTGTGCGGTCCTTTGTTTATTTGGCCATGTTCTCAGCTCCTTGTTTCATGTCTCATTTCATGCCGCCGTGGTTTTCTAGGTGCTCTAAGCAATGTCACACGTTTTTAGGCTAAAACATTTTTTTGTTACTTACAGCAAACATCACCTCACCATCCACTGGCTGCCATGTGCCCTGAATACTCTAAAAAGCGGTGTCTGTGGACAGCCTAGGCTCAACCAATGGCAACGAAAACAACTTGGGCCAACCTCTGGGCCATACTGTTGAAGATTTGCAACTCTACTTACTCTAGCCTACTCCCCCGGACTGAGCTGTGGCTGTTAAAGTTTTTTTTATTCTATTCTATAAAAAACATAAACCGTTCCAGCAAACCTCTGACGAGATGAGCGTTTAAGAGAGTTTCAATTTCACAAGAGGAAGGGGGAGGGAGTAGCGAGCTAGCTCTCTGTTTTGTTTGAACATCAACAGAATGATGTTACCCAGCCGCGCTTAGAGCACCTTTATCATGTCTGCGATCTTAACCACAGTTGTGATCATTTTCTGAGATAACTGATAACACCAGCTTTTTGTACTCATCTCTTAATTCAAGCAACTCCCAGCATGAGTGAACCTGCTCAAGAACAGATGCAATATTTGTGTTGCTGCTGAAGAAATGATAACATTTGTATATGTGATCTGATCGGCTATCAAAGCCTCATGCTCAACAAAATGAATGTGTGCAGTACTGTATGTGAAAGTTGTAGAATAACATGGAATTATAATATATAAAACAGAATGTACATATTGGTAATTCTTTCTGAGAAATGCCTCTCCTGTAGATTTTGATCATCTTAAGTAGCACTAGAGTAGTGCTTAACTACCATGTTAACTACAAAATAGAATGTATAGTAGAATGTCCACTGTGCATTGAGGCCATTGTACCACCACAACCATGAATTTATTTCTGTGAACCAAACACTATGTGGTCCATTACCCCTTACTAATAGAATGTCAGGACTATCCAGCAATCTATTTTATTTTTTTAAATAAAGATGAATATCAAGGGGGTTGAACACTTTTGAACCCTATACTTTTCCCTTACTCCCTTTTTTTCACCGCAGGCTACTGGAAAACCATTTTAACATCTATTTTCTTCTTTAAAAAATAAAAAAAGAACAGCTACTGTAATAATGCCATAATGTATAATGTCATAATATTAAATAGTAATATTCCAAATTTAATTATTCTTACCTGGGCCCTATCAGAAATATTCTGAACACCCCCAATCAGGCAAATGACCGTGCCAATACTGACTAGAACAGAAAACTGTTGAAAAAGAAGATGATTATATTCATATTCAAGAAATACAACAGATGGTACTTACATTCTACATTCATTTTTAGCCTATAGTAGCAGCAGTATAATGATTCAGCATTACACTATTGTCTAACATAGTAGCCTAAAACACAATATTTAACCATATTCTTCTGATATTTTAATACTTCTCTGCCAGAATTTTCCTCATAAATTGAACCTCATTAAAAGCAAAATGGGGATGACTATTTACCGTGATGAGGGCCCATCCCTTCTCTTTGTATGCGCCATAGACTCCAAGAATTGATATGCTTGCCACAATTGCTCCAAACAAGGAGAGTGTCCAGAAATTCCCCACTTCATTTTTCTGTGAAACGTTCGATGATAAATGAGAGATAAAGGTGTTGGCTTTGTTGTCTGCAAAATACTGGCCAAGGCTGAAAAATCTCCAAACTCTTAAACCCTAATTTAATTGAGTGATGTTAGAAGAGGTATCCGCCGTTCATTCCGACATACCAGCACTCCGACATTGACGTCCAATTGTCGTAGTGGAGGCATGTCTCCTTATGGGAAAAAGTCCCACCACTCCGACATATTTTTTTTTCATGGTCGCAGTGGCGGTATTTAACTTTTTTTTTCAAACAACGTGCCATTCCGACATGAGGTAATTAATAGGCTATTAATGTTACAGTTATTATTTTCCTGTCACTTCGTCTGTTTTATGACCTAGAAGGTTGTATTTGGCATCTGTGGATAGCTCTAGCTCTCCTCTTTTATCTGACATGCAAGCCATATATTTTTTACCATGGTTTCACGAGTAGCCTAAATCAAACGAAAGTAGCGGTAGCCGAAGCTATATGACATTCTTATTTGTTTGTCACTTCGTCTGTTTTTATAACACAAAAGGATCGATGTGTTTGGTATCAATGGAAAGCTCTGTTTCTCCTCTTTCATTTGATATGCGTGTCTGTTGCCTGCGATGCCTGGTCCCGGAGTAATCCAAGCGAGAGCAGTGGCTGCGTGGAGCAATATAGACTGTAAATATGATAGGCCTATACTTTGATTTAAATTCATGATTTTATTTCATTTTCATACTTGATCGTACAGACACTGTCTAGTCTCGTTAAAGCCCCGGTTCTGCTCTTTCATGCAATATAGGTCTCATCTCGCTATGACTAACGCGGAGCAATGTACAGAGAAAAATGGGTGTGTTTTTTGACGCACTTTGCGTCCGTCGGGCTCATAGGGTCCGTTAAATTGTCTTGGAAAAAAATAGGATTTGTAAATTGTCGGAATGGGGGTACTAAAATGTGTCGGATTGGCAGCATGTCTAAATAGCAGCATGTCGAAATAGAGGCATGTCTAAATGGAAGCATGTCGTAGTGGTGGCATGTCTGAGTGGCAGCATGTAACCGTTAGAAGAGACCTAATAGGCCTAGGCCTATACAAACTAGCCTATTAGTTAGTGTTGCCATTGATTCTCATTCTGAAGTCCTTACCATTTCTGCTGCTATCCCGGAAAAGTGTGCTAGTCCAACAAACACAATGCCTGTCAGCTGGGAAGAAATAAACAAACGAATGCTAAGTGATAAAGACACAATGCTTAAATTAGCCTACAATAGACATATTGCCAGTAAAACGACAGAAAGAAAGTTGGTAGAGAAATAGGTCTCCTCATAGTAAAGTCACTTACTGCGAACAGTGCGTTAAAGACGATAAAGAGCCATTTCAAACATTTATTAGCCGAACCCATTTTAATGGATAGTCTAACAACAAAGGATATTCCACAAGTAGATTATCTTCAGGTGCGGGAGCAGAAGTCTGAGAACACAGTCACTTCTATAGCCTACCACGGAAAAATACTGGGCTACTTTCGGTTTTGTAATACAAGACACTTGGCTATGCTGCGGTTTCCGGATTGAAAGACACAAGGTTGTGTGCTACAGACTTTGAGGTAGGCTAGGCTATGCTTACAGTAGGCCTACGTGCAAAATCGTGTGCTACAGACTTCGAAGTAGACCTATATACTTATACACTATACCTATATATGTTTTGCTACATTTTGTTAGGGCTGAAGATGGCCCTTTTTTGCCAGGATGCTTTCATAAAGAGATTAAGTATACACAAAACACAAAAACAAACACTAGATCACAGTGAACTCAGCTCCTCTCCTACAAATCTTCGAACACACGTCCTGCTGATATGTTTGTATTACTTAAACGGAACCTTGTGCAACATCTGCAGGTGCTTCTGGTCTGTCTTTGTGTGGCTATTATTACCATCGTCTCTCTCTCTCTCTCTGTGTGTGTGTGTGTGTGTGTGTTTGGGTGTGTGTTTGTTTGTGTGTTTATGTGATCAACTTACTGTAAGTTAGAAAATGATATGGCCTGGAATAGAATGCATTTGTTAACAGTTTGTACTATACAATAGTAGCTACCCTAGTTCAACTTAAAAAGATTACTGATTAAATGCTGCAGGAGAGGATGGGCAGAGATAAAAAGAAGTATGTAATATCTCAGAAATAATGACCAATTTTCACGCTTTTTTTCAGGCTTTCACAATTCACATACTGTAGGCTTAGCGATGGCTCAAGAGAGAATTATTGTGCAAGTTAAGTCAGTATTTTGAGATCATTTTACCTCTGCACTCTTTCTCTGTCCAATATTTAATAATTTAGCACACAATTTTCAAGTATTGTAATTTTCATATCTATATGAGGAGTTCCCCTCAATGTATATTATGAAGCAAGGACTTGAATTGATCAAGTTGCTGAAGGTGCCTGTTATATTATCATAGGCTACAGTAAATAATGTAGTCCAAATTATTACTCATAAAATAGTTATGAGTAATAATTATATTATTATACAAAATATGAATGTTAAACAAATCCATGATAGCCTTAAAATGTAACCCTTTCTCAGCCTGCGCATGTAGGCTGCTTTGCTCCTCTATAAATGAGTTGAATTTAATAACCTGTGTAGGTTTTCTTTAGGCTTAATAGACTGTATTGTGTATTGTATATAGGCCTAATGTATGAAATGTATTTATCTCAATGTATCAATTAGTATCCAAACATAAAGCTAGATATAGGTAGAAAGATACTTTATTGATCTCCAAGGGGGGATTCAAGATTCCAGGGGAATATCACCAGAAGTCATAATTTAAGGGGATTTTCCCATTTTGGTTTCCTCAGGGGGGACATGCCCCCGGGAGCATGGGAACCCTCGGATCATTATTACATCATGTGAGCGTAGCTTTGATGCTCTTGAAGCTCTTGAAGCACTTGAAGCACTCTGAAGCTTGCACTCACACTTGTCAGAGTTCTGCTTGTGTTAAATTGATAGCTCAAATGTATAATATGTTCAGTGTGTTCCCACGCATGCTAGCTTCCTGTTGACAACACGGGCACGACCACAATGACGTCTGTAGGTTAACACTGAGTGAACTTAACTGGAAGAGAATGTAGCCTTTACCTCGGTTTTCTGAACACAAAACATTAACCCTTCCTAGCCTCATATGGCAGGCCTAAATGGAAGAGCAGATATGCATAAATCACTGATATGGGGATATTTCTTGAACAGGAAGAATAAAATTCGGCTATAGCTTTTGGCCACATTATGTTCTAAATCTGACTCAATCTACTCAATGCTATATAGTCTATTATTGTCCAGTCTCTGCTCCATTTTTATGGAAGTTGCAAGAATCCACCTCTATTCAATGTTGTTAGCTCGTAGACCTCGATTCTTATCACAATATGTAGTTTTTGAAGATGCTGATCCTGAAAATTGGAGAAACAAGAGATTAGTGCTAGGCAGTATGACCAAAAATGTATAAAGTATACCAAAAAACTTTTTCATGGTATACGGCAGTATTGTTTTCCATGCATAATCAGGTGTTCACAGCATTTTCTACTGGTTGTGCAAGGAATTACTGCAGCAGATTGAGGATGGTCTATCTTACTGTCATGATGAGTGAATATTAGAGAATAATTCCACACTAGCAGTAATAAAGGTTTACATGGCCATCAAAAAATGATGCTGCTTACAAAGAAGAGGCATGATTCTAATGAAGTGAGGAATCAGAATGCAAAGACAATTGCAGTCAAAATACAGAGCTTTTACTGTGCAAATTTCACAAACATATTTTATAAACCAATACTTGCAAAACCAACTGTTGCTAGTTACAGTAATGTTTCTGATTGACTGGCTTGAAGATGGCCAGACACAGTTTTCTGTGAATATCTCGAGAGCAGGGCCTAGGGGCCATGTCAGCCCACCCCATAACCACTGATTTAATGTATAGCGCCACCTAGTCAAAACTGAAAAAGCAAAAATGAGGCATTGTAATCTGAGGAATCTTTGGTTGACAGGTTCAAAACTGCAAGTTTGAAGTGTAGGATCATTATGACATCCTCTGAATGTATGCTAAGTTTTGTGTAATTTGATTCATGGGGGACCATTCAATAAATTAATGTGTACATTTAGTGACTGTACATTATGCATTGCACATACATGCACACATATGCAGACACACACACAGAGACAAGCACAGACACACACATATACACACAGGTATGCACACACTAACATTCATGCACAGGCAACAGGCAGACATAAGCACGCACGCATGCCACCCCCCCCCCCCCCCCCCCCCCCACACACACACACACACACACAGACACACAGAGAAACATGCACACACACACACACTCACAAGTGAATGTACACACACACAGACACATAAAACACCCACAAACGCAGGCAAGCAGACGTACATCCAAACCACATCCAGGTAGTTTCATATCGCATTTGTATCGGATATGGACAGATGTCTCAGTCTGAACCGCTCCCAACACTAGGGGTGTGCATTGGCACTGTCCTCACGATTCGATTAGATTACGATTACGATTCACCAGGTAACGATTCGATTCAATTCGATTCTGCGATGCATTAAAACAAGGCAAATTTGTCATCAGACATGAGTCAATACAAGCAGTCAGACATTGAACAAAAGGTTTTTTTGCTCGAAATGATGTGTTGTGTAAGTATGAGTCACGCCGTAGCTGTTTAGCCTAAGGCATGCATGGTCTAAAACTCTTTACACATGGATTTTTAGTTAGCTAATCAATCTGGTTAGCATTGTTAGCTTAGATAGCATAGTTAGCATTTTTATCATAACTGCTAGAAATCATCAGCCAAGTTAGCTGATCAACCTGGTTAACATTGTAAGTATTACCGGTCCCAGACTAGCTTGCCTGAGGACTGATAAGAGTGATAGAATTAGAGACAACTGAACACAAGTTTATGTGTAGATGTTCTGACGATTTCTTTATTTCTGTGTCTTAAATCATTTTCTCTTTCACAGTTAAGTATTCTTCCTCAATGAACAACCCATTCAGTAATACAAATCTAAAATTATAAAACTAGAACAAAGCAACTTCTTCCACAGGTTTACATTTGCATGTTCAATCTGTACAAAAATAATAAACTGCATTCTCATTACAGTGTCCCATGTCTATTCCTTCAATTGCTTTGCTATCTTAACATGCCCATATCAAATATAGTACCACATCTCATTACCATTATCAAGTGGTAATACTGTAATTAACACTCACATAACTGAATACGTTAGACCGGCACATCCGGGAACTTGACTCGCGAGAAACGTTCCAGCCCCTTTTTGGGGGAAAACAAACAACGTCTCTCATTAACTCCAATGCAAATTAGGGTCAATAAATGTAATTCGTACTGAAATCGTAGGGGTAAATGATAACAGAAAACACAACGAATCAATAGGACCACTCAATATATTACCACTTTGCCGGTCGTTGACCGTGAAAAATACGTTCAAAAGCTTAATTCAATCAAAGTAAAAACATGTCCCTTCGGTCTCCCGAGTAGCCTGCTAGCAGTAGCAGTGGCCAGTGTCATACCCGGACATACTCTTATCTCATTGATCACATCTCCAGTTAAATAACTAAATTGTTTTCCTGTATTTTTGGCCTCTTATTTTAATTGTAATGTTGTGTAGTTGACTGACAGGCTTGGATGTAAAGTATGTTCGTTAGATAATTCCAACATATGATCATTTCTGTCATAGCCGATAGCCTGTGTTAGCCAAGTGTTAGCCTAGATTTCCGTTTTCGTTGGTCTGATTTATTTTTGGTGTAGCCTAATATTAGGGGTTCTTATCTTTGTGGTTGGTACACCCAACCACACAGCAACTTCTCGGCATGTCTGTCTACCGCGAACAATGATCTATAAATAATAAGTTATTCGTTATAGATCAGTGACCGTGAACAACACCCGTTCACTTTGGCTTGTTTCAGGCTTGTTCTGAGAGCTTGTTTTCCCCAAAAAAGGGGCGTGGCGCAAACAACCTGCTCTGTGTGACGCGGGTCCGGTCTAGCGTATAGTACACAGCAAATTTGCCAGTGTTAAATTAACACCCACAGTGTTAATTTTAACACCCGTAAAGTGTCTATATGCATCCACTCTCGATAGTGTTAAATTAACATTTTTGAAAGTGTTAGGAACTTAACACCCAATTTTAGTTAATTTAACACTCTGTATTGTCAAAAATCAACACTGTATAACACGTTATGGTGTTGTATTCACACTACACTGGTGTTGGTGTTAAAATGAAATGTTAAAAAGAACACTTCTTTCTTCAACACCAACACCAGTGTAGTGTTAAAACAACAGAACTCAGTGTTGAAAATTACTAATAGTTAACACTACTAGGTGTAATACCATTAACACTATCAGGTGTCAAATTTCCCCATACCCCACCAACTGAAATAAAAGGTAAATGGCAGAATTTTTTGTAATTTCAGACAAAACTGCAGTAGTAGTAGAACAATATATATTCTTTATTTTTCTTTATTCTTGAGTTTGTTTAGTTACCTCAGATGAAAGACATTTAAGAACAGTGTTACGTGCTTAGACATCATTTACAAATTTCTCCACTGAACCAACTAAAGATTGCAAAGTACTTTCAGAGACTCCAGATGCTTGTACTTGAGCGACAATAGAGTTACTATCTTTTTTCAAGAATAGCTGCGTAACTGACAAGAGAAAACTGCACTCAGCAGTGGATCAGGAACACAAACATTACTGTCAACACCGTCCAAAGGATCAACAGAACTTGAAGTTACAGTCTGTATGTAGTGTCAATAAATGTTTCTTGAATCCACAATATGTGAACACCCATTCTCGCCACATTTCAAACGCAATGTACGTCCAGGGTGCAAATAAACTTCAAATGTTGAAAAAAAACACAAAAAAAGTAGTAGCTTTTGTGCTGTACCTTGCAAGCATAGCATGTAAACATTTTCAAACCTCAGTATGATCAACTTTTGCCCGGATTTCCTTGACCCGTGGACTCTCTTTTGTAGTGCCGACATCAATCCCATACACAGTAGTCTGAATAAAGGTGTAGAAGTTGCACAAGGCCTCATCGTAGGATACAGCAAAGACGAAGTGGGCCTTAAACAGTTCGTCGAAGGCAGCCACAGCTGTCTGCGCCATACAGGGGATGGCCTTCTGATCGAGGATGACATAGAACACAGAGGAGGAAGGGCTGTGCTGATCCAACTCTGTCAAGGAATGTCACCATGCTTGTCCCCACCTACGAGTTTTAGAGGGGAAATTAGGAACACTATTTTATGTTTGTTTACACACACACACATAAAAAGTAACTAACAGCATTTACAAAATGTAAAAAAAATAAATAAATGAAGGTACCTTCATGAACTTGACCACATGGTCAGTAGCTTCAGTGGCACTGATCTTCCCATGTCTTTTCCCTTTTGCGGTTGGAGGCAAGAGATGAATAAGCAGGAGGATAGCTGCCAAGTCACTGTCCCATCCTAGTGGATTAGTATAGAAACACCCACATCTCATGAGTATACAGACATAGCTCATAAGCGCATATGAAAAACAATGGCAAACACAATACATGTACACTTACCATAATCATTCATTTCCTCTTGAGCAGAGAGAAGGTCATCCACATGAGTACCAGGGCGAAGGCTTTCGCAGACAGTGATAATCCTAGGTTTGTAGAACGTTGGCCATTTCGCGATAAACTTGCCCGAGACGTCTTCTCCAAATAGCATTGTGAAGTCTTGGTTAATCTAACACAGACAGAAACCATGTCAAAACAAGGTACACAACACATTTCATAATTGGTGCATCAAGCTAGTCTCTGTTTTTCTTACCAAGCCTGGTGTATCCAAGAATCGGGGGAAGTGATCTAGGATGACTGAAGACTGGTCTGGATCGTGTAGCATACTCTGACGGTGCTTGAAGGTTGCCTTCATTTTCTCCCTTACAACTGGCTGGTCTGCTGAATGCTTCATCACAGACATCACTTCTCTGCATTCATCACCTGACAGCTGCTCAGATGTAGATGTCTCACGCTGGGTCTTAGGGCCATGTTGATCAGCAGACTTGGGGCTCCTCTTGAAATTACTTGTGGTATTGCGCTGAACTGTTTTCAATCTGTAGGCCAAGTAACCTTGGCCACTGTGAGGATCATAGTAATGTTCCTGTCAGACAAGAAAACCGGCAAGATCAGGACCTCAAAATAAGGCTTTTCTTTATGTGTGACCAAATTAAACTAAATGAGGGATTCCTGCTACATAATACTCACGTATCCAGTTGGTGAGGCCTTATCCTTCAAATTGGGGAAAAGGGTGACTATTCCAAGGGCATAGGTCACACGGACATTGAGTGCGTTTACATGGACATTAATATTCCGAATATGGACCTTATTCTGAATATTGACAATATTCAGAATAAGGTGTTTACATGAGTTATTAAAAGAATACTCCGTTCATATTCCCGTTTACATGACACGCAGCATACTCTGATTAATGAAAGTTCTAAAGTGCCTTCCCTGAATGTTTCCATAGTAACTTTATCACTAGCTATGCTGCCTCATAGCTAGGCCTATGTCGCTACTATGCCGTCTAACGTATTTCTTCCTCGCTTCAAAGTGTAGCCTACCTTCTTCTTCATTCTCGACATCTTTTCTGAGGCTCCGCTTATAAATAACTTTGAAAAGTTTGCCGCCAGAAGTTCTTTTTCGTTTCTTTTACTGTTGCGACAGAAAAATACCATGGGCCGTCAAACAGTTTGTTGTTATTTGCCATAATGCTGTGTTTAATTGTCGCGAAATACCGTGCATATTCCAATAGAACGTTATTATTCCGAATAAGGTGTTTACATGTCTAGAATGCACCTAAATAACCAGAATATGATCGGAATACTCCACCTATTTCATTCCGGTTATGCTTATTCCGAAAATGACCTTATTCTGGTTAAGGCAATCGGAAAATGATGTTTACATGGGAGTATCTTATTCTGAATATGGTCTTAACCAGGTTAATATCGGAATATTAATGTCCATGTAAACGCACTCATTGATTGGTGGGATCCTCCTACACCATAGTAAGATAGTGTCAGTTTGAAATGTAGCTCAAATAACTTTAACATGGCTGGTGTAAAAGGTTGAGAACAGAGAATGGATATTTTAAGAAAAGAAACGTTTTTTTTAATGATAGAGGAACTACTAATTAGGATAACTGGCACTATGATTAGTTATTAAAAAAGCATCTGAGTCTCTCAGAAGTGAAGATGTGGGCAAATAATGAAACAATATAAGAATAATGTTTTCATCATGAAAATACTCAGAGAATCCATAAAAATCCAAAAAAAAAAAAAAACAATCAACATTTTTCTCTGTCAACAGTTGATATGTTGGTCTTTGCACTATTCACGATTAAATAAAAGGTTAACATAATTTACAAATCATAGCATTCTGTTTTCATGAAAATGTTACACAGCGTCGTAACTTCTCTGGAATTGGGGTTGTAATTTTATTGGTCACTTACCCATGACTCTCAATCATATCTGCCACCAGGATGTTGACGAGTTTCCTTCTTGTTTGATCAGAAAGGCCTTTGGTCGTATTGTACTCTTTGAATATGTCTTCACCCCTGTTTTTTTGATGTAGAGCTACATAGACCATCTGCAATAAAGAAGTTGCATGTAAACTTGCTATGCATTTTGAAAATGGTTTGACATTCTACCAACAACCTAAGAATAACTTACATCTTTTGCTGCTTTACTGTCAGGTGGTCCTTCTAACAGTCGCCTTCTCCGTTCTTTGGTGCTTTCTGTGATCACAGTGGAGCCTGAACTTACAGACTCAACTGATGAGAATGACCTCACAGACTCAATGGATGAGAATGATCCCTCATCTGAGCAGAAGGAAGCCTCAGAGACCTCTTTCTCAGCTAAGGGGAGAAAGGGGAATATATATTGGAAAATATATTTTGGCAACCAAAGTGTCCCAATCCTATTGACAGATGTATGTACTAATTTTAAGTCACTCTGGACAAAAATGTCTGCTAAATTCCCTGAATAAAAATCCAATGGGGATGTCTTACCAGAGTCCTCAGTAAACACTTTGAAAGATACTGCAGCAGATCTCACTAACTCATCAAAAATGTCAGCATCTACATCAACTCCTGAGGAGTCCTTCAGGTTCACATCAGGTTCATTTGGCAGGCTGAATTTAGCTGAAACTGAGATCCAAAACACTTAATATAATTTCCCAACAACCGCTGTTGATACAGTAGTTTAAAAAAAAAAAAAAAAAAAAAAATCCTGCATCCCTGCAACTAATACTTAGGAGCGGCCTATACACAGAAATGTACCTACCTTCTTGAATGAACTGAAAGTAATCGTAGCAGTCATCCTTCATTGGTATTCGAACCCATTTCAGGACACCCTTGCACTCCACTTGAACCAGCATTTCTTTGTTAAAAACTATAATAAGATACACAAGTGTCAGGCAAACAGTTAAACATGTCAATGCACCAGTTTCAAATATTAAGGATGACTGAGAAATAAGAAACAATTACAGGAAACAAGATTTGAATGTACTAGGCAATTAGCCTGTATATAAAGTATCCTGCAAAATTTGGCAAATGTAAATATGTTCATGGTGATCTGACTCCATACTGCCTAATGCTACTACTAAAACATTTTGTAGTGGTAGCATTAGGCAGTAAATCAGCATTTTCACTTCCATGACACCCAGCATAGCCTAATCAAATATATTTGTATTTATTTGAAATATCTGACTGATGGTCAGTGGGCAAATGTTATTTTCGAATTGTGCTTTAGATTGTATTTAGTGAAAATGAGCATGCATGCAAGTCGAGCTGCTGAGGCAGGATAACATTCACTTGTCCATGTTCATCACAAATGTTTTGGCTATTTCCCTTCACTGGGCTACGAGCCATATTGCCATTCTTTTTTGCGAGCCACATTGCCATGCTTTTACCGCGAGCACTTCAGCAAAGATCCTCATCTCCCCCTTTCGTTTCCGACGACAGCGAGTGCACAAAATAGCGCGAAATCGCTAATGTTGATGGGAGATGTAGTTTATTAAGCTGCATTCGCAACGTCTTTCTACAATTCGCATAAGTAATGCGTTTCGAGGTCATGGTGTATTTATTTAGACAAATATGGGCATAGTTTGATGTCACAAGCCTATGGTCACAAGTCAGACCAATCCGGTCAATAATGAATGCTTCTCCATCGCCGATTGCAGCAACCAAATGTGGCTAACTTTAACTCAACTAGTGCTAGCCTGCTTGCTTAGCATTAACGCGGTACTCCCGCCCACCGGGAACGGAACATTGCAACTTGCACTGACATAACTAATACAGCCTAATAACTTTGTATTTTTAAAAGTCCAGCGATATATTCCCGGTTACACAGTAGGTTCATTATTAGGGAGTATTGAGTCATGCTAAAATCTTTGCTATGACCTAGCTGCTAGCTATTACCTAACGTTATCAGATAGTCATTTGCCCTAGCTGAAAGTGGAATTTAATACGAAACAGACGATTACAATTACATTATAAAGCTAATGTAGACTATATTATTAACAAATACCATGCGTGTGACTACTCAGTCAGTGAAATTGAACACTTACCTTCTACCGTCTTGCATATTCCCCGAAAGAAAATGGCGCAGGAGAAAGTTCTTTCCTCTTGATCACGTCCACCTGCACAACCGTTACGTAGGGGTGTGGCTTAAATCGGCCTTAACACCATGGACTGCTAACACTCTGATTTGACAACGTAAATTAGTAACATGCAACACTAGCAGTGCTATTTTATAACTGGGTGGTGTTAAAATAACACCAACACTCTTCATTCAACACCGACACTGACATTTTAACACTCATATATTTGCTGTGTACTTACCTAATGAACAGTGCTACCAACATTCAACTAGAAATGTATAATGCATTCAAATTTAGGTTTATAACCTTCACAGTACACTTTTACCACTACTAGGTGATCATAATCCATTTCGGTGGATCACACATAGCACACGTGTAGAATACTGGAGCTGCCATCTTAGAACTGTGACGTGCCATCAACCTCGTTCAGATACGAACGGTAAATGTCCTGTTACACTTAACATTCTAATTACATTTACCTTAAACACACATCGAATAACACACTTATATTATGCTCTTACATATTACTGTAGTGACTTCAGAATTTCTCTCCTCTACTCATTAATATCAATGGTTTAGTTATCTTTCCCGTACAAATACATTAGCTGTTATTCGCGGTGGCTAGCATTCAGAAATCTCCAAATATAAACACTGGGGGAGAGCAGGGTCAATTGAAACACTTTTCAGTTTAACGTCTTTTTCAAAACAGGTGAAAGGGATACAAATAATTTTGTCATATGATCAACAACTCACATGTGTCCTCTCTTAGTTACCAGTGTAATTTCATATACACCTTGAGTGATCGCGTTGTTTTTTAACTTTGAACGTAAGTTGTCATTTGTTTCAATTGACCCGCCCAGTCGGGTCAATTGAAACACATGTGCGGGACGAATGAAACAGCATATTGTAAACAGAAACCATTCACTTCACTCTAGTTTTTATGAAACATACCTAACAACATACTTCTGTACTTGTCATGGCTAAAATTTCACCTGATTCTTCAAAATGTAAGTAGGTCAAAAAATTTATTTTTCCATGTGCGTCAATGTCGAGATACACGTTTCGATTAAACTCACATTTCTTCATTTTATACCATGCTGATGACTACATTTCCATCTAATTTACTTATTTCCCGTTGTAAGCCTTGTTGAGGGATTCACAATTGATCTTCCTCTTTTATTTTGAAACATTTTTTTTTTTTTTTGCATTGATATTGCGGGACGATTGAAACAACTGTTTCAATCGTCCCGACAGTGCTAACTAACACTTAAACATATTTTGCTTCTAAACCTCAAAATGCTGACATTTAACACTTTCAGACATGTTTCAGTAATGATTCATCTCTCGTATGGTCATGTGATCATTGCATGAAACAATAAACACGAGTTGTGATCACAAAAAAATTACCGCACATAAGATTTTACTTGCCGGTGTCAAAAATAGGTTTGCGGGGATAACGTTTGAATTCGATGACGTCATGGCACGAGATTTCCCGTGGTTGGCAAGTCTTGTGTGTTGAACAAACTGACAACATATGACATTTCAGATGTGCATGGTTTTCGAGGAAATCGCTGTGTTACTTTCGTCCCGCGTTTCAATTGACCCGGCTCTCCCCTACAAACGTTTCACTTCACTACAACCATCTCTGCACGTCATTGAAACTTTATAGTTCACTTTAACTTCATAGTTCATGTCATATTTTCATGTTTACCAAGTGATAGAGTGATAGAATTAGAGACAACCGAACACAAGTTTATGTGTAGATGTTCTGACGATTTCTTTATTTCTGTGTCACAACCGGGCTTCCCTATCACTAACTGGCATAGCGCCATCTACAGGTGTGGTAGTAAACAAATCAAATCTCATTGAAATGGACTTTACCTTATAGACTATTGACAATACGTAACTAAGAGTAAGATAATAATATCTTTTTATTTGTAGGGGTGTCTGTTTCTCTTCTCTAAATATGATATGTAAATGTTTTTTACTTTATTTCGATCACATTAATTTCCAGTCCACTACATAAGCATAGTTTGCATTGTTAGCACAGTTAGGAATTTTGCAAGCCCACTCTTGCAGCTCCCCGGAGATGCACATTTCTAGTTTCCCTTATGATTTGTCCTTTTTGGTCTGTTATTTATTGACAGAATTGGAATGGGTGATGTGTAATCAGAGTGGGGTCAGATTACTTTGAAAAGTAATCTATTATTGACTACAGATTACATGACAAACTACTTATTTGAAGTAGTTGAGCCCATGCCAACGTTGACTAAAAAGAGGAATGTAAAATGATCTTTTGAAAGTTGATCTTAATGTCTTAATTAACAAAATGAGTGAAAATCCAACCTTTAAGGACTCCAATTTTCTTTGTGAATGAAGAATTTATCGTAAATAAATAAATGCTCTTCCTTAAAATAGGAGAGAATAAGTATTTGACGCCTATGTTAAATTTCTATAGATATTATGTTTTTTATTTTTAAAAGCCAGCTATTTCATGGATCCAGGATACTATGCATGTTTTCATAAGTTGCACGTCGGTCACACCTGTCGGCCACCGTAGTTTCTGCCCACTAAATGCAGCCAAAATGAGACTGTATTGTAACTGTTGTCTCTATTCTCTTACCCAGTCCTTGTGATCCAACTAACATGCACCTTGTCTTTGGTCTCTTAGACTTTAATGTCCCTGAGAGGCAATTGTACAGGCATGTTGACACATAATCCACAACACATATTGAACCAGACATCTACAGCACTATTTATCACATAAATACACATATCAATAAATAGAATACAGGGAAAAAATTAATATTGCATCCCTGGCCTGATGTCACAATTAAATAAAACATATATTCCTCCTGTCATACCCTTCCCCACATCTTATTTTTAAATTCTTCAACTACGGGACTTTTCATGTCCCAGGAAGAAATAAAAAAAACTAAAAAAACATTTTTTCTTTTTGTCAAACTTACTACACCCTAAGAGCAACTTATAAAAAAATAACCATAGCTCAATTATTCTTATTTTAAGTAATATGAGGTCTTTTATGCATCATTTTTACTGTTTTCCCCCTGTCCCAAGGCCAGACTTTGGGTATTCAACCTCTCTTAATTCTAAATCAAATTGTGAAATAATGTAGAATTCAAGTCCAAATTCAGTCTATTTCAATCATACATATTCTATATTGCAATATTTATTCACATTTTCTTATATTTTTCATAAGATGAAGCCCTGTCCCATGGTTTCACTGTCATTTCCACCACTCTGCACAAAATAGAATCTTGAGATCATGATTTTTATACCTACTAACTACAGTAATAGATAAGCCACAGAGGGTTTTATGGATGGACAAAGGGTAACTTCCATAGATATTAATACAAGGAAGAAAGATCCAGGTAAAGATGAGTGGAAATTAAAATATTTTTATTGGCGTCATTTCCACTCGGCTCATATTTCATATGGATGTCAAAAGCAGCTGGAAAAGCTCAAGGCCATATTGTGTGTTTTTTTGTATATCTAATGCTAAGTCTAACAACTTGCATCAAAAGGCTAGATATCATGAGATTTTAGATGAAAAGGGGCAAAATGTCATTTCTGTCACTGTCATTTCCACCACTTTTTGGTTGAGGTGGAAATGACATTGCCCACGCTAAAACGCAGTTTATTTGCTTCATAGTACTAAACAAATATAGCAGACGAAAACATAATTACATAACATATGGTATGGACATTTTTTTTTAAATTGTGATGCTTTTAAATATTAAATTTGGCTATGTATTGTCATTATGTCATCTCCACCACACTTGGAAATGACTTGTGTGTGGCGGAAATGACCATCACAGTATATATCAAGATAATCATATAAAAATAATACATCATGCATTTCTGGAAAATTAATCAATTTAGTATTTGGGCAGATATGTGTGTAATATTTAATAAAATACATTTGGAACAGTAGATGTTATGGTATTTTTGCATGAAAACACGTTTTGTTGTGTGATGGAAATGACAGTTAAACATTTGGAATTAAATGGCAAAAACATATATTATTTAAGTAAAATCAGCATGACCACTATTAGGGCATGTTTCTAGATAGAGCAGGGAATTCAACTATGACAAAAAATGTAATTGAAAGATGTTGAATTTTCTGAAAAAGAAGTCTTCAAAATGTCCCGTAGTTGAAGAATGGGTTATTGCCATGAATTATTGCTTTGCTCGATTGGTTCTGACATTAGGGTATCTATATCTACGAGCAGCAGGGAGTGGCATGAACTCCACTGATAGTGGATGGGATGTATCCATGCAAATCTGGCACAGTCTCGTGTCTCATTTTCTCATTGTGTCAGTGATTTTTCACATAGATCTCTGTTTCTCAAGGTCACAGAGATACTGTCAGTGTCATTTGAAAGAGGATGCAAACTGTTGCACTGACTTTTGCACTAGTTTTCTTCTTTGTGGTGCTCTTGTGAATGCACAGGAAGACCCCTGTGACCACAGTAACTGTAGCAGAGGCAATGGGGGCAGCTAAAGCCTCGGTCTTTACCATTACAATGGGGTCAACCTTGTCCCCAATATGACCATGCCATCTCCGCGAATGGAAAGTTAATCAAGTTCATAGATTAAAAAAGGGGGGGAGTATTGTCCAGAACTCAAAGGAATGACTGGAGAACAGCTTGCATGTTCATAAGTTAAGTGATACAGTGTTTATTTGACCACAAACATAAAGCCCACCTGAAGACCTGAGTTAGGCTTAGTTCACACTGGCAGTCGAAATCGGATGTCTTGCATATCCGATCAGAACCTGATCTTTCTGACTGACTGTTCTCATTGCATATTGCAAGTGATCACATCCGATCACATCCGATCTTGGTGTGCAATGCTCAGAGCCGATATAAATTACACACACCTGGATTCATTAGGTAGAGTTGTACTACACAACCAAGTCGTCATGGATGAAAGTGGATTTATTTTTTATATTTTCCAACTTATTATGCGTAGCCGCGGCGCAAATACCTTGTCACCCTTTATGTTACAGTTTTCCATGTTTCACCATAAAATGATGACTTGAGTCTGACGTTGGTTTTTGTTTTGCTGGTAGCCCTGGCGCACGCGCTGAATCAATCAATCAATCACTTCCATCACTCAGAATTACGTTGCAATTGTTTGTCGCAGTGCAAATGTGAACTAAGCCAGTCGAATCCGATTTTTAATCATAAATTCATAAATTATTGTAATCAAAAACATCTTAACAGGACAAGTTCCATGTTATCATAGGACCCCTTCATTGATATCACTTACACAATTCATACATCCATTGAACTTGTGAGTTCTTGGAGAGTTTTGGCTTTAATGTCTTTGCAGAATAGCCTCCGAGTCCCAGAGCTGCCAGAATGTTAGAACAGCCTCCCAGAGCAGCTGCTTGGATGTGAACTGCCTCCCACCCTCGTAGATCTTTTGTTTGATGATGCTCCAAAGGTTCTCAATAGAGTTGAGGTCAGGGGAAGATGGGGGCCACACCATGAGATTCTCTTCTTTTCCTGCCCATAGCAGCCAATGACCCAGAGGTATTCTTTGCAGCATTTGTCATGCATAAAGATGATTTTGGTACGGAAGGCACGATTCTTCTTTTTGTACCACGGAAGAAAGTGGTCAGTCAGAAACTCTACTCTCATTTTCACCCCATCAGAGGCCTTAAAGGGGCCTACCAGCTCTCTCCCCATGATTCCGGCCTAAAAACATGACTCCACCACCTCCTTGCTAACGTCTCAGCCTTGTTGGGACATGGTGGCCATTCACCAACCATCCATCTGGACCATCTAGGGTTGCATGGCACTCAAACCTCTTTGAAAATTAGTCTTCGTGTATTCCTGAGCCCACTGCAACCGTTTCTGCTTGTGAGCATTGTTTAGGAGTGGCCGATAGTGGGTTAATACTTGCAAACTTCTTGCTCCTGCACCTGGAGGTTCACGGGACTCCAGAGGCACCAGCAGCTTCAATACCTGTTTGCTGATTTGCAATGGCATTTTTAGCAGTTGCTCTCTCAATCTTATGGATTTGTTTGGCAGAAACCTTCCTTTTTATGCACCAATCTGCCTGTGCTATGAATCAGCAACAGATTTCTTCACAGTTCCATGATCAAGCATTCGATTTCAGGAAATATCCAATGATTTCATACTGTACCTTGTCCAAGGTAGTGCAGAATTTCAGCAGCAGAGATCCTTTTTCTTTCTCATATTGCTTGAAACCTGTGGCTTGCTTAACAATGTGGAACATCCTATTTAAGTAGTTTTCCTTTGATTGGGCTTACCTGGCAAACTAGTTATCACAGGTGTCTGAGATTGATTTGAATGATCTAGACCCCTGATACACAAAAAAAATAAATGTTTATGACACTTGAATCCAATTTGCATAATAATTTGGAACACGGTGTACAAGGAATCCAAATTCACCATTGGCACACTGCTAAAATTAAAGTTAACCAAGATTACAAGGTCATTAATGTACAATGACACAACATTTACATAAAAATGTGATGGTCGACATGATTGTGAGAACATAATCTAACCTTGCGTTCACGCCAAGAGCAACCAAAGCTGCAAAATCGCCGGAAGTAATTGACTTTGAATGAACAAGCGACTAAAGCGACCAGTGTCAAAACTTGGGCGACTGGAGTGACTAAAAAAAGTTAAACGTAGGGATGTAACGATACACTCAATCCACGATATGATACGATTCACGATATTAAGGTCATGATACAGTATGATTTTAGATATTATTGTTATTGTTATCATTTTTAAGCTATAGAAAGTAGCAGGTTATCTTTCATTTTCTAACAAAAATTGAGTTAACAGAATTGAAATCAATCCACGATATGATACGATTCACGATATTAAGGTCATGATACAGTATGATTTTAGATATTATTGTTATTATTATAATTTTGAAGCTATAGAAAATAGCAGGTTATCTTACATTTTCTAACAAAAATTGAGTTAAGAGAATTGAAATCAAAGGTTCCTATCTCTCATGTCATGAGCGATTTGACTTATGCTGACTTCATATACAGTAGTATTATGCTTGTACATATAAAGTCCTAAACATCAAGTGATAAAGCCATTTCATATACGAGATGTCAATAGTGACTTTTTTTGTCATTTCAATCCTTGACTGTAATTTCTTATCAGAGTTGTCCTTCCCTTCATTTGTATCCAACATGCACATTTAGGTATATCCAATGAGTGCAGCGCTATACTACTGTTTTTTATATAATTCTTGGATAGGCTTGGATAGGAGGTGGGAGAGTGTGGAGGGGTCTAACATCAGGGCCGGTTCTCCCTATACACACTATGCAAGTTGTGTAGGGCCCCGCAAGTGACAGACTATAGGCCTACAGTTAT
The DNA here is from genome assembly GCF_963854185.1 of Sardina pilchardus. Classification (NCBI taxonomy): domain Eukaryota; kingdom Metazoa; phylum Chordata; class Actinopteri; order Clupeiformes; family Clupeidae; genus Sardina; species Sardina pilchardus. The sequence goes on from NC_085016.1 coordinate 13,762,338, forward strand.
AGCGACTAGGGATGGGCATTCGGTGAAATTTTCTTAGTCGATCGTCGGGAGAATTAACGATCAACTATCGATTAATCATTAATATTTTCATATTAAAATTAATTATGTATTAAATTTAAAATGCAATGAAAATGCAAAACCACAACGTGTTTGTTGCGTAGTGTGAGTCTTGAAGCAATGAAATCAATTTCACTGTGTGGCAACAATGAAACATTTTACCAGGCAGGGGCAATATTTGACGCCATTCTCAGTTAAATGCGAGTTTCCGTTTAGATTGCGCTCAGTTTCAACCTAGCATCAACTCGAATTTAGCATGGAGGACATGCGATGCTCAACGAGCTGAGAAAATGACTCAATGGATGTAGCCTACAAGTTCATTGAGATGATATGCTGCCCTTATACATTTATTGAGACCAGCATATCACATTCCGACATCGTCGATTAGGCCTAATTATACCCATCCCTAATAGCGACAGTGCCTCATATTAGGAAGATGAACATGAAACCAAATGAGCATTAAGGGCATGTAAAACAGAAGAAACTTTGTGAGAATGAACAGCAGGAACAGCAGTCGGGTAAACTTGTGTTCACTCCATGGTTTGTCCACACACATCTTTCCTGCGCGTGTTGCTGGCCTACAGTAGTCTACGTCTACCTAGGGAAGTGAATCTCCTGCACAGTCTGCGACTTGCTGGTCAGCCTTTCCCACGGTACTTCACAAAGTTGCATGTCCCGTTTTTTATGTGGGCGACTGGTTACATTTTTAAAAAAAAAAACCTCATCTTTAAATGCGCTCATGATAACCTGCAATTCAGGATGAAACTAGCAGTTTTTCAGCAGAAACATGCGACGAAACTAATCAGTGATTTCACTCTTCCGATATATTTGAAAAGAATCAATGTTTACAATAGTCAAGGTTTAGTTGGTTTAGCCTAAAACTGAACATATGCTAAATGGAAAGTAGCCTAATGTATAGGCTCTTAACTTTGATTCGCTGCAGGGGCAATAGATCATAAATCAGGCCTATAGAAAGTATTCAAATTATTGTTTAAAATAGACTACGTTTGAAAACATATTGAGGGGAATCAGGAGAGCCAGTTCAGTATGTTTTTGGCAAGTAGCCTGCTAGATACAGTACACAGTAACACAGGTGAAGAACAGTCAGCCTCAGCCAGTAGGCTACTAGCACAACCAGATTCTTACAAAAAATAACATGAACATAAACTGAGCTTTGCCATTTTGGAGGAAATATTTACAGTTCTTATGCAAGGAATGGAGTACTTTGGACACAAAAAATACAGCTACTGCACTGTAGCCTACTATAACTGAACTGTACTTAGGCTATACAAAGTTTTTTGTAGAGGGATATGTACAGCAAGCACCAAAGGCAAACAGCCCAGACCCTAAAACTGGGCATTTATCGCTGTGAAGAGCTTTTATGGGGAAAAACAGGTGCTTCCGTAGATATCCAAAATGGTGTGGGATGATTGTATTGAGCGCTGAAGTGCCACATAATATATATAAGATAGTTACATTTTGTCCCTCAGAGTTCAGGTAGGAGGGCCCCTTATAGGATTTTGCCAAGGGCCCTATGGAGGTCCGAACCGGCACTGTCTAACACCTCCATTTCTCCGTGTGTTCAGTCTGTCTCCATACTGTATGTGTGTGTGTGTGTCTGAAAAAGTAATATCCTCTCCGCTATATTTTTGTCTTTGTTGGCACCATAGAAACCAAGATTAACAATAAATCACCCTGATACCTGCTGCCCTGAAGAAACATGAGCATGAACATTGAACATGGCAAAAGGTGATTTGTTAAAATATATTATCACACAACTTTGTACGTGCCTAATTCTTATCATATTTATTTTAAAAATCAGAACTTAGGATAAGCTTAATTCTTCTTTATTTCTTGAATTACATGTGTGCCATTAGCTGTATGGTAGGCTATATTTTGGAGAATGTTCTGTGCCCAGGTCTCTGCTCTCTTGCTGGTGATTAGGCAAAGATGAGAGAGCTCTGACTGTTTCTCCTCAGTGTCCGTCAGGCTACTGTTCCTTCACTAGCTGACGTATGATCACTGCAGCCAGGATAATGCCAAAGAGCTGAAAAACATGTTTACATTCATTAAACAAAATGCCTTATTTTTGTTAATTTTCATGTAAATTGTTGTTGTTGGTCTCTTTAAGACTCCTACTTCAGTGTAGTATTTAATATCACACCATTTTTCTCACCTCGAAGACAGCGAGGCCAAAAGCTGTCGCTATATAAGCGTCAAACACACTGCTGTAAAGTGAGCTGTACTGCTGTCTCTGTAAAAGTAAAATAGAGCGGAAATAAAATTAATTTAATTTAAGGTGATGCATCTGTTTCTAAATCACATTCTTGACAGTGTAGGTCTGAAATGTGTTAATTAGTTCATGACTATGTTCAGGCCTTATGTTTTTATGTAGTAAGGAGTGAGGGGCTTTTCAAATGACCATTTAAATTTTTGTCGTGATTTTAATATGGGCACGGGAGGCATATTAAAAAAACTGTTTATATATATATATATATATATATATATATATATAATTAATGGATAATTGGATAAAAAGAATGACACTTTTTAAATTTTTATTCCACTGCTTAGTTGAATTCCCTGCGCGTCCTGCATTCTGTAGAGGGTGCATTAACCATATGTTATTTGCACACCTATGAACTAGATCCAATTTGTTGGCCGTATCACACTGGAATGTGACGCATGACGGTGGTGGATTTTAGCTAGTTGGATGGCATATACTGTAGGCCAATTAAAATAGCGATGTTTCAAAGCTAAGGTTCATAAAAAAAGAGAACTAACGACTGGCTTTTGGCCATAGCAACCACCCATTTACAACTAGTAACGGCAATGTGTCCTGCAAGTTTAGAAATTAGTTGATATGTCGCGGAAAGAAGTAGCCTAGTTCTACAAATTTTTTTAGCGATTTAAACATTTACCTTATAACAGGAAATGTACACAAAACAAATGGCAACCTCCTACATGTAAGCCTATATATTTCTGTGAAACTCTCCGGTTCTGTGCGATTCATGTGAATGACCCAATTGACGAAAAGCGACAGTTTGCAGATCTGCAGCACACATTAGACATACACATACTGTACATCTTAACACACCTTAAGCACACAGTTGCACCACATTGAAATATTGCAATAAAATATGCCACTGGAAATATACTTTTTATGGAGGTAGGCTATGGCAAAACAGGGAGGCTAGCTGTTGCTCATAATTAAATGTAGTAATTTTACACAGAAAAGTACAGAGCCCGGGAGGGGAAATGCCGAGAAAAATTAACCCTGCACTTCATCTCTGATTGCTTATTCTGCCGTTGAACTAACAAAAATAGATTGGACTTGCCCTACATGTACTTAAACCATATGCTTCACACCATGCATTCAGAGTAGTCAAAATACAGCCCTATATCTCCAGTCATTTGGAATTTAATTCTAATCTTAAAATATGATTTACTTATTATGATGATGATTATGATGATGATTGCCACTAACAACATTAAACAGCAAGCAACAATGAATATGCATCTGCTTAATACAATAACAATAAACAAAAACAACAGTGTACACTTAATACCGTAACTCTTACCATAGTAAATACATAATTTGTATGTATAGTAGCACTTACCACGATTGCTTTCATTTGGATAAAACTTGCACCTCCCATCAGCATCAGTATAGCACCAATTACGCTCGCTGTAAGATACTAAGGAAAGGATTTTTTTGTTGTTTTATGTTCAGTGTAGCAAGTTTGTTGTAGGTTTTATGTGTTTCTGCTTGTTTTGCTATTATTGTTTTACAAATATAATTATTATATCATTATTGTTGTACAGATTTAAATGCATCATCCTCACTGAGACCAAGGGCCACTTCTTCTCTTTCCTGGCGCCATAGATACCAAGACTAGCCACCACCAAGATGCCTATACCCCCTATCCATTGATTTGCCATGGCCCCATGGGCATATTCCTAAAAAGTATCAAAGGATTTATTTATGTTATTCAGTAGCATGATAACTGGTAACGGATATGAAGAGAGTATTATGGAGTTAAGATTTATAAAAAGCTGAAATAGAATAGGAAAAATCATATATACCCCGCCATTATCCACAGATGACCCCTTGGACTGCATCACAATCGCTGATATAAAAGTCACAAAACCAAGAATCTATAAAGACACAACAGAAAATGAAATAAGACATTTCAATTATTAATTACACTAGTAGTTTATTCTAAACTGACATGATGATGTTGAAATACTATGTAAAACTGGTTACATGTATACTTGTGAAGTACTCGGCTATTAAACTTACTATGTTTATGATGTTTTTTCCAATGAAGAAACATTTCAGACATCCATTAACAACAGCCATCGTGATACACTCAGCCTGGGAGGAAGTCAAAGCAAGCCTATATATTGCTAATCTTAACACATTGGCTCCTCCTTATCAGAATGGGCTTTCCATTGTGTGCAAAGAAACCTATGGTGCAATATGTAAAGCGATTCTTCTCTGTAGAGAAAATGTCATTGTCCCCTCATGTTTCTCTAACGCCTCGTTAGACACCTCAAGTTCAGTGACTTACCGCAAGATTCCACCTCTGACTCAAATGCATTAAGAGCAAACAGACTAAACAAAATGAAAAAGGAAGAGAAAAAACATTAAATGAAATTGTTCAAGATTTTCAGTCTATACTGCTATGCGTTCATGTCAGGAAAATATTCCCGACAGTAAGACACAAGAACCACAACACGTATAGTTTACTCTGGCCGAGAGGAGAGAGTGCCAAGAAAGGAAAATTCTCTCTGACTTTCTCCTCGCAGTGCAAGTCTTTTTATTCAGCAGAGAATGGCTCATCAGTTACAGTATACAGTCAGTGGTTACAACACTTGTTTACCAGACACTTTTTGCAGTAAATTACTCTTTAAATTTTAACACTTAAACTTTCATGGTGTGAACTCGACTATAAGGAATGTAATGTCCGCAACACTGATAAATTGCTCCTGTTTAATGAAAAAAATGCAACGTTTCGACCCTACTGGGTCTTTATCAGGCAAAACAGGTGAACTTGACTAGAACATTCTGTGTCTGCAGATTTAAGTGTCGGCGGTCAAGGGTCAATTAAAATTGCTGTTAATTAACAGCAATTTTGCAACAGCATTCTACTGTTTTTCCACAACACAGTCAACTACTGTGGAAATACTGTATTACTGTAAGACAGGTGTGTTGTTGAGCATTAACAGTAACTACTGTAGGAAAGCAGCATCTGCCGTGGACATAGAGAGTAGAAGTGGAACGTTCGACTTTTGGAAATTCTCACGGCTTCTTCAGTTTTCTAGTTGAAGTGCTGCTGAATGGAAGACGAAACAGTGGCGTCTGAAGGCTCTAGTCTTGGCTAAATCCTTATCTGACACTGGCCTGTGACTAGACTGTGACTAGAAACTCGATGAATTGTCTTTAAATGTGAGAGGGTCTGAGACTGTAGTCTTTCAAAAATCTTTTCAAAATCTTTGCAAAGTCTGTCAATAGGCCTATTCGGACGGGACTTATTTTACAGGGGGATGTAGAGTAATGCTAGCCTGACGACGTCATACTCATTTCTTGTCAGAATATGAGTCTGAAACTGCTCCATTCAGCTGCGATTATGGGGCGTGATTCAACTGATACAGGGCGGGGGGGATAGCTCTGCACTCATTGGATAGCCCAAACCAAACAGAACAAGTTATTGGCTGTCAGTATCTGCGAAATCTAAGACAACGAAATATGTAGCAGGGTAGGCTATATGGAAAACATCCTCCCTCGTTTTTAAAAATAATTCCTTCAAACTGTATGCAATGAGCAGCTGGGGAAGTGTGTCGTTAACCCAACGAGCAAACAGACATTTTTAAACAAACGGGAACAACATCACCCAAACATGCTGTTTTAACTTGGTGAAAGTGAAACTGAAGTTTTCCCACATATCCACGTTGGTCTAAGTGTTCAGAAATAGTTGTGTGAATCCGTGATAAAACCTCCGTTTCAATAGCTAAGATAAACGAAAGGCTAAACTGCATGAACAAATTATGTATTCATAGCCATAGCGTTTCTGTTGCGATCAAAATCAACCTAAGCCAACACGGTCTCACACCCAACTCGTCGAACGAGGACGCATGCAGCCGTGAAATTCACTGCTGTTCATCTGTCAATCATCACGTAAAGCCCGCCCTGACAATGTGATTGGTCCGAACAGCTCTGTATCTCGAATAGTAGCAGCTGAACGGAGCAGTGCCAGACCGAAGTTCCCTGCAGAAAAAGAATGTAGGCGGGGCTAAACTTCGGTCTGGCATCCAGGCTAGAGTAATGCAGGTTTATCATATGAACTCTTATAAATGTCCAATTCGGACGGGACATCTCTGTCATTTTACTTGACATGGGAGGAGTAAATACGTTTACGTTCTGCCGTCACATCTTCGTCGCCGTGCACGTGATACGTTACGTCAGTTGCGTGCGGCATTTTCAGATTTCAAAGACTACACAAGTTGGTTAAACTAGCAAACGTCCTACTAGGTGCTGCACAGCATGTTATGTTTTCATTCAGAGTGGAATTGTTTTCAAATCAGGATGTGACGAAATATTACAGACATCTTTACAGAGGGTCGCGTTCGCACGGGATTAATATTACCTAAGGTAATTTCTCCGGACCGTTTTACGGAAGGTAAAAGTGTCTGTAAATTTCACCAACATACTCCGTTATGTTTACTGACATGGCGCGTCCGGACGGGACTACATTACCTGGTAATTATTACTTTACCTGATGTCACCCCATAAAACTAATCCCGTCCGAATAGGCCTATAGAAAACTTTAATGTCCCTGAGAGGCAATTTGTTGTACAGTACAGGCATGTTGACACATAATCCACAACACATATTGAACCAGACATCTACAGCACTATTTATCACATAAATACACATATCAATAAATAGAATACAGGGAAAAAATTCATATTGCATCCCTAAGGCCTGATGTCACAATTAAATCAAACATATATTCCTCCTGTCATACCCTTCCCCACATCTTATTTAAATGGGTTATTGCCATGGGAATGAACTATTGTTTTGCTCGATTGGTTCTGACATTAGGGTATCTATATCTACGAGCAGCAGGGAGTGGCATGAACTCCACTGATAGTGGATGGGATGTATCCATGCAAATCTGGCACAGTCTCGTGTCTCATTTTCTCATTGTGTCAGTGATTTTTCACATACATCTCTGTTTCTCAAGGTCACAGAGATACTGTCAGTGTCATTTGAAAGAGGATGCAAACTGTCGCACTGACTTTTGCACTAGTTTTCTTCTTTGTGGTGCTCTTGTGAATGCACAGGAAGACCCCTGTGACCACAGTAACTGTAGCAGAGGCAATGGGGGCAGCTAAAGCCTCGGTCTTTACCATTACAATGGGGTCAACCTTGTCCCCAATATGACCATGCCATCTCCGCGAATGGAAAGTTAATCAAGTTCATAAATTAAAAAAAGGGGGGAGTATTGTCCAGAACACAAAGGAATGACTGGAGAACAGCTTGCATGTTCATAAGTTAAGTGATACAGTGTTTATTTGACCACAAACATAAAGCCTACCTGAAGACCTGAGTTAGATGTCACTGAAATAGGTTTGGGGGTTTGAGTTCACTGACCTGCATACAAATAACGAAAACTGCACTGAGTTGCAGGGTCTTCCTGGAATTATTGCCTTATTCAGCTGTTAAAGAACTAAAAATGGTAATTTGTTGAATTTGCAGCATTGCAGAGGTAATATAGGTTAAATAAAAAAATATTGTAATCCAAAACATCTTAACAGGCCAAGTTCCATGTTATCATAGGACCCCTTCATTGATATCACTTACACAATTCATACATCCATTGAACTTGTGATTTCTTGGAGAGTTTATGCTTTAATGTTTTTGCAGAATAGCCTCCGAGTCCCAGAGCTGCCAGAATGTTAGATCAGCCTCCCAGAGCAGCTGCTTGGATGTGAACTGCCTCCCACCCTCGTAAATCTTTTGCATGATGATGCTCCAAAGGTTCTCAATAGGGGTTGAGGTCAGGGGAAGATGCTGGCCACACCATGAGATTCTCTTTTCCTGCCCATAGCAGCCAATGACCCAGAGGTATTCTTTGCAGCATTTGCATAAAGATGATTTTGGTACGGAAGGCACGATTCTTCTTTTTGTACCACGGAAGAAAGTGGTCAGTCAGAAACTCTACTCTCATTTTCACCCCATCAGAGGCCTTAAAGGGGCCTACCAGCTCTCTCCCCATGATTCCGGCCTAAAAACATGACTCCACCACCTCCTTGCTAACGTCTCAGCCTTGTTGGGACATGGTGGCCATTCACCAACCATCCATCTGGACCATCTAGGGTTGCATGCCACTCAAACCTCTTTGAAAATTAGTCTTCGTGTATTCCTGAGCCCACTGCAACCGTTTCTGCTTGTGAGCATTGTTTAGGAGTGGCCGATAGTGGGTTAATACTTGCAAACTTCTTGCTCCTGCACCTGGAGGTTCACGGGACTCCAGAGGCACCAGCAGCTTCAATGCCTGTTTGCTGATTTGCAATGCCATTTTTAGCAGTTGCTCTCTCAATCTTATGGATTTGTTTGGCAGAAACCTTCCTTTTTATGCACCAATCTGCCTGTGCTATGAATCAGCAACAGATTTCTTCACAGTTCCATGATCAAGCATTCGATTTCAGGAAATATCCAATGATTTCATACTGTACCTTGTCCAAGGTAGTGCAGAATTTCATGCTTTTTCTTTCCCATATTGCTTGAAACCTGTGGCTTGCTTAATAATGTGGAACATAAGTAGTTTTCCTTTGATTGGGCTTACCTGGCAAACTAGTTATCACAGGTGTCTGAGATTGATTTGAATGATCTAGACCCCTGATACACACACAAAAAAATAATGTTTATGACACTTGAATTCAATTTGCATAATATTTTGGAACACGGTGTAGGCCTACAAGGAATCCAAATTCACCATTGGCACACTGCTAAAAATTAAAGTTAACCAAGATTACAAGGTCATTAATGTGCTATGACACAACATTTACATACAAATTTGATGGTCGACATGATTGTGAGAACATAATCTAACCTTGCGTTCACGCCAAGAGCAACCAAAGCTGCAAAATCGCCGGAAGTAATTGACTTTGAATGAACAAGCGACTAAAGCGACCAGCGTCAAAACTTGGGCGACTGGAGCGACTAAAAAAAGTTAAACGTAGGGATGTAACGATACACTCAATCCACGATATGAGACGATTCACGATATTAAGGTCATGATACAGTATGATTTTAGATATTATTGTTATTATTATAATTTTTAAGCTATAGAAAATAGCAGGTTATCTTACATTTTCTAACAAAAATTGAGTTAAGAGAATTGAAATCAAAGGTTCATATCTCTCATGTCATGAGCGATTTGACTTATGCTGACTTCATATAGTATTATGCTTGTACATATGAAGTCCTAAACATCAAGTGATAAAGCCATTTCATATACGAGATGTCAATAGTGACTTTTTTGTCATTTCAATCCTTGCTTATAATTTCTTACCAGAGTTGTCCTTCCTTTGTATCCAACTTGCATATAATCCGTGTATAAAGATAATGCATGATTCCATCGCTGTCACTCACAAAGAAAATTGGTGTCCTTAAAGGTTGGATATTTCCTCATTTTACTACTTAAGGCACTAAGATCAATTTTCAAAAGATACATTTATATTCCACTTTTTAGTCAACTGTAGTATGGGTGGCAACACTTTCAGCCATGACTGTATAGAAATTGTTCAGGTAGGAGGGCCCCTTATAGGATTTTGCCAAGGGTCCTATGGAGGTCTGAACCAGCACTGTCTAACACCTCCATTTCTCTGTGTGTTCAGCCTGTCTCCATACTATATGTGCGTGTCTGAAAAAGTAATATCCTCTCTGCTATCAGGGGCCACTTTTTGTCTTTGTGGGCACCATAGAAACCAAGATTAGCAATAAATCACCCATACCTGCTGCCCAGAAGAAACATGAGCATGAACAATGAACATGGCAAAAGGTGATCTGTGAAAATATAAGATCACACAACTTTGTACATGTTTAATTCTTATCATATTTATTTAGAAAATCACAGAACTTTTGATAAGCGTATTCTTCTTGAATTACAGTTTAGTTGAGAAAAAAAGGTGTGCACATCCAAACAAACGTGCAGGAGCCAAAAAAGTTAAGATCCAAAAATGAGTAAAAGGTCAGCAGCACACTTGCTCTCACTTGGTTTAGTTTATTAAGTAGAATTTAAGTTACGTTTCGAGCCGCATAGCTCTTCTTCAGACTTTAATTCTACTTAATAAACTAAACCAAGTGAGAGCTAGTGTGTGGACCTTTTACTCATTTTTGAATTGCATGTGTGCCATTAGCTGTATGGTAGGCTATATTTTGGAGAACGTTCTGTGGTCTCTCTCGTGCTGGTGATTGGCCAAAGATGAGAGAGCTCTGAGTGTTTATCCTCAGTGTCCGTCAGACTACTGTTCCTTCACTAGCTGGCGTATGATCACTGCAGCCGGGATAATGCCAAAGAGCTGAAAAAATATATGTTTACATTCATTAAACAAAATGCTTTATTTTTGTTTATTTTCATGTAAATTGTTGTTGTCGGTCTCTTTAAGACTCCTACTGCAGTGTAGTTTTTAATATCACATCCACCATGTTTCCATGTTTCTCACCTCGAAGACAGCGAGGCCAAAAGCGATCGCTATATAAACATTCAACACACGGCCGTACTGACTCTAAAAGTAAAATAGAGTGGAATAAAAGTAAGTAATTTAAGCAGACACATCTTCATGTTCAGGCGCACCTGCAGGTGAACAGCTGTACACAGTGTGGGTACTATCAGGCTACTGAACAACGATATTTTGTTTTAATATCATGCATCATATTTGCATTTAGCCTAATTTTACACAGAAAAGTACAGAGCCTGGGAGGGGAAATGCCAAGAAAAATTAACCCTGCACTTGATGTCTGATCACTTATTCCGCCGTTA
>NC_085016.1:13778448-13855948 GCF_963854185.1 Sardina pilchardus
TTGTGGCTGTCTTGTGTTGTGTGGGCGCCTGTTCGATCAGCACTATCTAGGTTACCGGATAACGTTCCCCCCAGAAAAGAGTGCAGCATGGCGGCGTCACTTAATGTTCAGCTAGCCCCAAATTCAGTTAAGTATTTACGTATGTATCCATTTGAAAGAAGAACAGCGGAAAAACTCATAGTCAAACAGCTCGGACCAGATAAACCCAGAAGTGAATATCACCCAGCAGGCGCGAGAAAAGGGAAAAACGTACAGGAGAACCTTTTCACGGAGTTGGTTTGATCGCAAGGCTTGGCTGACTAGTATGGCAATGCTATTTTTTGTTTTCCTTGTTTACTTTTTAAAACAAGTGCATGTGATAGTTCGTGGACTCAGACAGGGGTGACAGATCTGAAGCATTTGTCAGAACGGATTAAAAAACACGAGCCGTCTAGTGCATATGGATAACTCTGTCAAGCTAGCCATGCTAGGTCGTGTTAGTCGTGCTACTACTAGACGAAGGTCACCGAAAGCACAATGAGGAGGTAGACACGAATTGTCATGTTTTGTCAAAGATCATTGATGCTGTGAAATTCTATGGTGCTTTCGAACTCGCTGTGCGTGGTCACGATGAAAGTGAGACATCAGACAACCCTGGCAAAAGTTTTTTTTTTTTGCAGAATCTAGTAGACTAGGGGTACCTCTTTAAGATTTAAGAGGGTGCCCGGTGATATCCCTTGGGCAATTTCGTATATTAAGCCTTTCTTGTCCAATGTGTTGAATATAAGGCGGATATGGATGAGTTGCCTCTCTCACTCGGAACACAAAATCTCCACTTCACAAGCATCTACATACACCAAACTTATACCTAACCATGTTTAGAAGGTTTTTACATGGTAAATATGATAATTACATCATACCTAATTTGCATATTCAAACATTAAATGTCAGAAAACTTGTAATAGCCTACATTTATTTTTCATATTGATCGAAGTAATCAACTGGTGAAGTTTCATAGTGATATCTGCTAATTTTTTTACCCTATTCACCTGTAGTATATCCGCCTTATACTGTAGTAGTACTGTAGTCAACACATTGGACAAGAAAGGCTTAATATACGAAATTGCCCAAGGGATATCACCGGGCACCCTCTTAAATCTTAAAGAGGTACCCCTAGTCTACTATTCTGCAAAAAAAAAAACTTTAACCGACAAAACCAGGTTCACCTAAATTATGGCATTTGGCTGCCGGACTAAGGCAACATCTCACATCCCAAAGATCAGCCAGTTCTTTCCAGACATAGGAGAGTTTTCTAAGATCACTTGGCTGTGAAGAAATCAAACTTATTTGGAGGTTTTTACAATTCCTAGTGAAACCACAAAATATTTCTGATTTTTTTTTTTCACTTTTATGTAGCCAGTACTTACGTTTACAAGATGCAGACTTCAAAAGTTGTTGATAGATATATTTATAGTGTGCTTTTTTATAAAGTTTGAAGACCTTTGAAAATGGAATTTTCAAATAAAAAACAATTTCTTTACATTCACTTCACTCTCATTTTCGTATTGCTTAGGACTTCTAGATTAATACCATATGTGTGACTTTTGCATGGATGTTTTCAGTTAGACAAAAAACTTAAAAATCTAAAGTGGTAGCAAACTGCCTTAGAGTGTCTGAAAGGCCGCAGACCCTGAAGTGTTAAAGACACACATGGGTTTTGAAGCAGATTTTTGCCATCACTTTGGCATTGTGCTCACTTTTTTATGGATTGAGGTCTGGTTGGGCCACTATAAAATGTTGATATTACACACACTCACATTCAAACACACACACACACACACACACAAACATAAACACACACATAAAGACACACATGGGTTTTGAAGCAGATAAGGATCATTATCATTACATCCTTGAAGGATAACTATAATGTGTGGCGGAATAGCACTTGGGAGTACTAATAAGCGGCGCAGTAATATCCTCACTCCAAAGTGAAACTGAAAATCCAAGAGTCGAAGTGCTCCCAAGTGTATTACGGCATACAGTATAGTTATCTTTCTTACTCGCTTAGAAAAATACCACGTTTTATTTTGTCTCACCATACTTGGTTGTGTAACTACTTGTGTAACTGTATTTTAATAGAGAAAATGTGGAGGTGTTTTGGTGTTTCTAACTTCATCTCTGTTTGGATCCAAATGAATGACTGGGCTAGCTAAGTGCTATCAAAGTAGCGCTGCATGCCAGAGTCATTGAGTGCACGCATTGAACTGCGAGAGGTATAACTTGCCTTAGTTAAATAGGCCACAACTGGCTGAACATGTCATACACTCTATATATTTCTCTATCTTGTAGAAAAATATGCTAAAAATTATTTTTTATGTGAATGAAATTAAATTTTGACGAATTAAGGATATATATTTGGAGAGGATTATACATACACCATATTATTTTACATAATTTCATAGAACTACTTCTTCTGATTACAATGGTATGTATATTACGCTAATGGTATGTAATATACTCAAGAAATGTGTTTTTTGTGTGAGGTCATTCAACACCAAAAATGTAATGTTCGTCACAGGCACAAAAGGGTTAAAACCTGGATCTTCTTATATGGACAAATATGGCATTTTTGGTTCTTTTTTGTAAGTGAACTTCAGAGGTCTATAGGGAGGGAAAGTGAAAACCAGCGCCCCAAGCGGTTGCGTTCCTTCGAAGAACAGCTCCAATGTTAAGTCTCATAGACCGACTTTTCAAATAAATACTACGCAGCTATACCAGCGATCTTATCCACCAAAAATATTTTTCAGTCTGCGTACAGTAATAATCTACTAACTGTGAAAATATCAGACCCTATTTAACCTTATTTTAGAAAAACGTAATTGCTCTTTTCATTTCATAAACGGACAACTACAAGTGACGTGACTTTACCCTTCGACATTACTCACCTATGCATGATTTGTTTATTAGCCTGTTAGCTAGTTAGTTAGTTGACAATCACACTTACTGCCAGCTCTTGTGTGAGTAGGAGCACAACACAAGTTATCCCACCATAAAGGTAATCACCAAGCAGTTTACATCGCTCTCTGTTATTACAAAAATATGTAAAGCTAGTTTAGCAAATTGCCGTTTTGATCAGTTAGAGATGAAGCGCCCAAACTGGTGACATCACATGCTACTGTAGTTGGTTATCACCATGTTACAAAAAAACTCAAAACAATTAAACTGATCCTAAAAAATAAAGTATGACCACTAGAAGCAATAGAGCTGACCCCAATGCATAGCATATGGAAGGCATTTAACTAAGTTCCCATTATGGTCCGAGATATATTTTTTCTAAAAGAAAATCCCATCCACTCCCGCTAGCCTCTGGGAACACAACCAGCAGGGGGCGATGAGATTACTTTCCCTCCCTATTAGCCACATGTAGTGACATCACTGAAGTCACACCAGTAAGTCAGTGCTTGTCCTACCATGTGACCTTAACCTATCCTAACATAACTAACCATATATACCATATGTACACTTATATTCGTTTTCTCACAGTTTGTACATTAATTACATTAACAAACTGTTAGCTAACTATTTGTCTTTTGGGTAATTTAACCAAGTTCATCAACAAGTTTTACCATTTAATGTGATCGTAGATTTGTCACAGCAGCAAGATGCATAGAGTATTTTTTTTTTTTATCTCTGAGTGGACTGATGGAGAAGGATTTTTTTGACATTTTTCACAAAACAGACAAACATCAGTAAAGACCTAAAAGTTTTATTTGAACTAAATATTGATTTACGGTGTATAGGTGAAATCAAGTCAAAAGCATACAGCCAAGTTGATCACTCCTTTTATAAATCATCTTAGCAAAATATTGTTATATTACGGAGCCCGAGAGGGCTCACGGCAGTATATTTTGGGGAAGGACGAAAACGTGCGCTCACTTTGCAAAATCGAGCTCTCATTTTATTAAATCGTGCACTCGTTTAAGTAGAGCGTGCTCTTGTTTCATTACATCATGCGCCCATTTTCCTTAAACGTGCACTCACAGTACTACATCGTGGTCTCGCTAATCTAAAATGTGCACTCGTTTTAGTTTTTCTTAAAATGGGCGCACGATTAGATAAAAACGTGAGCATGATTTGTATAAAACGTGCATTCGTTTTCATTAAATCATGCCCTCGTTTTATAAAATCGAGCCCTCGAATTACAAAATCGAGCTCTCAATTAAAACAAATCGAGAGCTCGTTCTTTAAAAAAAACGTGCCCATGATTTATAGCTTATAACTTGCATAAGTTAGAACATGATGAGCACTATCCAATTTGCTGTTACAGTTGTGACAAGTAGGCCTTGGGTCAGTTTGAGGCATTGTGAAAGACATGGATCTACTAGTTTAGTTTGTTTATTCATGCTAAAAATACAAAACAATACAAGAGCACAATACAACACAATGCAAACATCCAACAACAAGACAACAAGAAGCATGAAACGGTTTTCCCTAAGAAGCAAGAAATGCTTATAACGGGAACCCATAGGCACCCCCCCCCCCCCCCCCCCCCCTCCCCACACACACACACACACACACACACACACTCACACATACTGTACACACACACTGTACAGACACACAAACACCGATACCCTCACACACCACCAATGAGAATCAAGTGTAGGAAGATAACAGCCTCTGCTTAACATTTTTTTTGAAAGCCAAGAAGGACTGGGACATTTTTATAAAGCCTTCAAGCTTGTTCCATATCTGTGGTCCCCTGGAAACAATGCTAAGGCTAGTGCTCTTCAGTCTTCTTACTTTACCAGTTATCATATGTTTATTCCTGGTGTGGTATGTGTGCAGTGGACGAGAGATTGGTATAAGCTCACATAGGCGGGGGTTCATGTTATGTACTACCTGATACATAGCACAGGCGTTGTGATAGATATTGATTTCAGGGATCTTGAGGAGACCATATGAGTAGAACAGTGAAGCTGTAGGAGCATTGTAGTTTGACCAGGATATTGCACGTATAATTTTTTTCTGAAGAGACTGTAACTTTAAAAGATGACTAGGAAATGTATTGCACCAGATGAAATTGCAGTAGGTGATGTGGGGCTCAAACAGGGATTTATAAAGTGTAAGGAGCGCTGAGAGTGGGAGAAAATGTCTTGCTTTGAAAAATAGTCCAACATATTTAGAAAGTTTATTCAATAGTTGGTCAATGTGTCTTTTGAAAGTAATAAATTCATCAATTTCTACACCCAAAAATTTAGTTGATTTTACTCTTTCAATGGGTTGACCATTGATAGAGAGACAGAGATTTTCCACATTATTTGTATTTTTTGTGGAACGAAATACAATATAGTTTGTTTTATTGATATTTAATGATAATTTATTACACTTAAACCAAGTGTCCACTTTCAACAACTCCTTGTTTGCAGTTTCCTGCAACATAGGAAGATTTTTGTGAGACAGGATTAAGTTGGTATCATCTGCAAATAACACTTTATAAAATGCATCAGAAGCATAGACTAAGTCATTGATATAAAGAATGAACATAAGAGGCCCGAGAATGGAACCCTGGGGGACCCCAAGACTAACAGTTTTCTGTACTGATGTATGGTCATTTATAAGTACAAACTGCTCTCTACTAAGGGTTTACGTGGGTTATGTACAGTATGTCACACAAAGAAATAGCCTACTGGCAACCTGGTTGTAAATGTTGCAAACAAGCGGTCTTCGCTGCCGTGGCTATATGATGACTTAGGTCCCGTTATTGATTTTATTTTGGGCCAACTCCAAGGTCGCGGGAAGTTTCATATGTATCATTGGATGCACAAAAATGTCTAGAGAATGGCTTGCGGGTGAGAAGAGAGCTGTGAGCATCATTCTTAGTGAACACGACCCTTAAGGATTCCAGTGTCGCCGCCGGCGACGCCTGAGAAGAAGACAGGCTTCTCGGACCCAGTTTCGTATGGCACATAGACTCATACGATACATTGAGCCCATATGGAATCTGCTAACGGGTGCATAGACGGCTTCAGCAGGAAAATGATGTGGCTCAGAGCTGCACTTACAAATAGTGACCCTCGTGTTATATAGTTGGTGGCTACCCGACACTGACGCGCACGGACATGGGGACAGAGAATGTGGTTCTTCGCGATATGCAAGTGTACTTAATGCAAAATGATGAAGATAGCAGAGCGGGCCGATCAAGCTGTTTGACGGGAGAAGCAGTGCAAATCAAAGAATAGAGAGTTGGTGGGGTGTGATGAGGAGAGAGGACATTGAGCACTATACATCCAGATGTTTGGCGAACTTAAAAACGAGGGTTTATTCGCTGGTGACTTCCTAGACAAGGCACTCATCCAGCTGTGTTTCAGAACATGAGTTATAATTTCTTCATATCATATCTTCATCATTTTGACCTAGTGCCCTTGCATATCGCGAAGAACTCTGTCCCCATGTCCTTGCGCATCGGTGTCGGGTAACCAATCTTCTCTATGGCCTTTGTAGCTCCTAACAAGAGGGTCACTATTTGTAAATGCAGCAGCCATCTATGCACCCGTTTGTGTAGATTCCATATGGGCTCAATTTATCGTATGAGTCTTTGGGCCAGATGTACTAAGATAGCGCTAATAGTGAGTTTTTGTATGCGCAGAATGCGAACGCTCTGAAACACAGCTGGATGAGTGCCTTGTCTAGAAAGTCACCAGCGAATAAACCCTCGTCTTTAAGTTCGCCAAACATCTGGATGTAGTGCTTATGTCCTCTTTCCTCATTACATTCCACCAACTCTCTATTCTTTGATTTGCACTACTTCTCCCGGTCAAACAGCTTGATTTGCCCGCTCTGCTATCTTCATCATTTTGCATTAAGCAGCCTACACTTGCATATCGCGAAGAACCACATTCTCTGCCCCCATGTCCGTGCGCATCAGTGTCGGTTAGCCACCAAACCTCTCCATGGCCTCTGCATAGTAGCCACCAATTACACGAGGGTCACTATTTGTAAATGCAGCTCTGAGCCACATCATGTTCCTGCTGAAGCCGTCTATGCACCCATTAGCAGATTCCATATGGGCTCAATGTATCGTATGAGTCGATGTGCCATACGAAACTGGGTCCGAGAAGTAGCCTGTCTTCTTCTCGGGCGTCGCCGGCGGCGGCACTGGGATCCTTCAGGGTCGAGTTCACTAAGAATGATGCGCACAGTTCTTCTCTCACCCGCAAGACGTTCTACTTGCACTTACAACCATGCTGAGTTACTAAAGTTGCCAGTATTTCTTTGTGTGACATACCTAACCCATGGTAAACCCTAGATCCATGTCTTTCACAATGCCTCAAACCAGTGGCGCCTGCAGGCGTACGGCCGTACGCACTGTGCGTACCTTGAGACTAGGCCTACTCATCAAGGAAAGAAAATTACCCTTGTGCGTGTGTATTCACATCAAATTGGCCTACCATAACTTCCCAACTATGCACAGTATCCAATTAGCCGCATGCCATGCCATCAGGCTATTTACAATTTTCTATATGAAGTTTGTCAACACATTATCAAAATTAACTTAATGCAGAGCTACTGTATATCCACGCGCACATATTTCATTTGAGCAGGAGAGATTACGCACGCAGGCGCGCAAGTAGGCTACGTGTTGTTTTCTTTTACTCGGCTATCTATTATGGTTATCAGAACACAATGTGACGCTAAATCATTAACTCAAATACTCATCGTGGATATCGCAAGTTCTTTTAAACAACGAAAAGAGAAAGAATGGAAGATGGAGGCAGGAAAGCTAGAGGAGATTCCAGATGGGCAATAACAAGCTAGGTAGACAATTTGTGTGCTTGTCGGAACGTTAGACTAGCATTACATGTTTAACATCAGACGTTAATGTTTGAACAAAACTAAACGTAACTTAGCAGTAACTTAACTGTGTAACGTTGTCCAAATGAGTATTGTGTAAGGGATAATCAACGACGCGCCGTGCGTTTATAGGAAAATAATGCACGTTCGAAGTGGTAATAAGGACCCGACGCCGCAGGCGGAGGGGACTTTACACTTCGATAAGTGCATTATTTTCCTATAAACGCACAGCGTGGAGTTGATTATCCCGCTTATAGGCTACCACTGCTACTATCACTTTCAAATTTCAAATTGTATTATTGCATGTGGATGTTATAGGCTACTATGTAGGCTACTTTTTGCTGACCAATGCACAAATCTAAAACCGAGAAACGGACAAATATTGTACAATATCAGCAAAATATTTGATTGGTGTGCGTGCCATAGCATTAATTCCTGCAGGCGCCCCTGCCTCAAACTGCCCCAAGGCCTACTTGTCACAACTGTAACAGCAAATTGGATAGTGCTCACCATGTTCTAACTTACACACATTATAAGCTATAAATCATGGGCACGTTTTTTAAAGAACGAGCTCTCGATTTGCTTTAATTGAGAGCTCGATTTAATAAAATGAGAGCACGATTTTGTAATTCATGGGCTGGATTTTATCAAACGAGGGCATGATTTAATGAAAACGAATGCACGTTTTATACAAATCATGCTAACGTTTTTATCTAATCGTGCGCCCATTTTAAGAAAAACTAAAACGAGTGCACATTTTAGATTAGCGAGACCACGATGTAGTACTGTGAGTGCACGTTTAAGGAAAACAGGCGCATGATGTAATGAAACGAGAGCACGCTCTACTTGAACGAGTGCACGATTTAATAAAATGAGAGCTCGATTTTGCAAAGTGAGCGCACGTTTTCGTCCTTCCCCAAAATATATTGCCGTGAGCCCTCTCGGGCTCCGTATTATATCAAAAATAGCAAAAATTTAAAAAGAAACTTGGCTGACATTGTCAGACAAAGGCTGATCTTTGGGAAGCATGATATGGAGGACCTCTGTGTTCTTCATTGACAGTATTGATCTGTGCGACCATGACTAAGGCCATGATCATTCCAATGAGCTGGAAATTAGAGTGCAAGAAAAGGTAACGTCAGATTAGAAAGTTAGAAAGACAAGCTAGAAAGTTAATGTTACTAGAAGGACATTTCCTTCAAGTAACAATCAGTTAGAAATGCAAAATAAACAATAATTCTGAAGAAAGAATTAGAAGCAAATAGAGTTCATACCGCCACTAGCGCAAATCCGAAGCATATCCCAATGACGATATCAATCAGTTTATTCATAAGCCGCAACAGGTAAGGAACACATGGCTTTAAAATAAAACAAATTAAATCAACAGTGTGACTAGTCTTATGCTAAAGACTGCAAAGCTAAACAAGCAATAAACTCGTTCACAGCTGTCCACCGCAAAAATATGCGTTCAGCAACATGCAAGAGGAATATGTTTGGAATATGTTTACAGTATCAAACTTTATTTCATTGTACCCATACGCCAATAATCCATTGTTATTACATACACTTTTGATGGTGATATCAAGGATACACAGTACACTTTGAATTACCTGTATTTAGATTACAATAATGTTATTTGGGTACATGCTGGAGTAGTAGAGTGTATGCTTGAGTTAGAGCTGACCCTTTCATACAATACAGGAAGTCATTCAAATATAATCAATGCGGTCAAATACATTTGAGTTTATGACGCTAACTGCAGCATGGTAATACTGTAACTAAGCTACGCTGAAATTCTTCCAATGTAACCAGGGACCAGAGATTTTGTTTAGCAGTATCTATATTTAGGCTACGTTTACACATACAGTGCCTATAGAAAGTCATCATACCCTTTTGAAATAGTTAGTGTGCTTGCAAAAGCACACTATTGTTCTTCCTATTATTATCATTTATCTTAACGCCAACTTTTGTCTCCCTAACTTGTCCTAGGGATTTGGAGCTAAAGACACCGTTCCACCTCTCACGCGTGCGTCCTGATGCGACGATGGTGGCTTGTATACAGCTTTTTGATACGCCTTGTCGTTCTCCCGTTATTCCAGTTTTTCCGGTCGATTTTTTCCCATAGGAATGAATGGAAAAGCGACTTTTGAGCGCTGATGCCCACACATTTTTCCACCTGTAGCCCAAACCGTAAGACATAAAGTCATGAAATTTGGTACACTGATAGAGGAGACTACCCTGATTGACACCACCAGGTTTCATGCTCGCCACTCTCACGCCCTAGCGCCACCAACTGGTCAAAGTTGGAAAACACGTTAATGCCTGTAACGTTTGATCCGTATGGCCGATTTTGATAAAACTTATACCATTGGAATCATCTGACTCAGCTGATTCCAACGCACCATGTGATGTAATTTTCCGCCATGATGGATTTTCCACCATTTTGAATTTTGTCCAAAGTCAAAGTAAAGCGACTCTGGCCGCATAGTTCCTCCGATCGTCATGAAACTTGGCACGCGTGATCTACAGACCAAGGCGGATCAACTGCCTTGATTTCGCCTTCATACGTCCAAGCGTTCGCCTGTGATAACCAATTAAATTCAGCAAGCGAAGCCGCCAAACAGGAAGTGTGCCTATCTTGGAAATACTGTGACGTATGAAAGCCATATTTGGTGGGATGACTTGAGACCCCATCCAAAGCACCCTCAATAAATTTGGTGTTATTCGGTCTGTCGATGGCTCTATAATTAGCAAAAACGTGTGTGTTGACGAATGTATACTATTAAGCAGAATAGCTCATCTTAAATTGCTTAAATAATGCCAAAAGGACATTCCAGAGTGATTTAAGATACAATGTTGATATTTTTTTTTAAAAAATCAAAGTATGCCAGTTCTTGCAAAAGTAACTGGGACGGGGTCCATCATCTCGTTAGTATCATGACAGCTTAAGGCTGGCTTACATTGCACGATTTTGGTCTGTTTTAACAGTCGGCGACTAAATTTCCAAAATCGCGCTCCCGTCATCTAAATCGTTTAGTGTAAGGTGCCAATCTTAGCGGTTTTAAGTCCGTCGGAGGCAGTCTTTCTCTAGTTTTGCCGTTACGACAATATCAAACATGTTTGATATTATCGGAAGTCTTTTCAGTCGTGGCTCATGCAAATAGTGACGTGAACATTAAAAACCAATAGTAACCTCTCGCGAACACGAAAGCAGGAAGGGGCAAAATAGGCGACAGCTGTAGCCTATATGATTATTTGTTATTTCATTTCTTATCATTTATTAGTCGGCTATTCTACGAGACAGAACAACTCTATATCTGTTAGTGATGTCACACATCAAACAATGCTGCAGAAACGCGAAAAAAATACTTTGATATGAGTAGGCTATCATGTGATTTCCTGTTAATGATGACGTGTAGCCTATTGCACGATGGAAATAATTTGAAGGAATCTAGCAGCAGTCTTGTAAATAGTGACCCACAGTCTTTGCAAAATCCTAATCTGAGACTGGCCTGTGACTAGACTGTGACTAAAAACTCAATGAATTGTCTTTAGATGTGAGAGGGTCTGAGACTGTAGTTTTTAAAAAATCTTTTCCAAATCTTTGCAAAGTCTGGCAATGTAAGGTAGGCTTTAGTTGTATCGCAGCATTGTACCGTCATCTTTGCCAGACCTGCCTGAGATTGTCCGCAACGGTACACTTTAAGTTGTCGGCAGCATTGTCTCATCCCGAGACTGTGTATATCTTAACGACGCCATGGCCACGAGAGGCAAGTACGGACTTACTCGTTGTTAATTAAATTCAATGTCCAGGTGGTATATAAGGTTGCAATCACACGAGTTCTCACTGTGACGGTGTTTCGTTTTTGACAATTTGTAATAGTTTCTCTTCGTAATTAATTGCTATTTAGGAGATTGTAATGATTACAGGATATCGTTTGATATATTTGTGATGTTTTGAGAGTAATTCGATTTTATGTCTTGTTATTTACCATAAATGACCGGAGCATTCTGGGTAAATCACTTCCTGTAATGCACCAGTCATTATGTTCGTGCACTTTCTGAGCGAGAGAGACATTGTGCTATCTTTGGCGTGCGTGTGATGATAATTGACCACAAAGTGAGTTTGACACCTCATTCCTACATGTTTATTGTTTAGTCAATAATATTGTCACGGTCTGAGCCGACCAAGATTTCGTTTATGTTATTGCACTAGTATTTACCAGTCATTTGTTATGTTAGAGCGCCATCTACTGGCCTTATCAGAATCTACTTTGGAGTGTAGTAGGCTAGTTAATACTTCCTGCTTAGCGTTAAAACGAGAGAAGTCACTGAGATGATTCACACTGGTTGCTGTCTGGACAATTTATGTTTTTCACCTGCTATAGTTATTTCTTACCCATACGAAGGCAATGCCTGTAAGTATACATTGTTCTGGTGAAATATGTGTTTAGACATAAGTACAGAAAATAAGATATGTTTAAGAGAAAGATTTATTTGTTTTTTGATATAGTGGCAATTCGCTATATGCGTGGTTAGACAAGACAAATGGACTGAAAATAGTTTATTTTTGTATCCACAGTTTTACAGCATAAATGAAGGAAAGGAGAAAAAAAGTGAAGATTTCCTGCATTCTTTGTTCGTCCTAGCCTAGTGATTGTAAACTTGCTGGATAGCTGAGCTAGCTCAGAACTTATGAGGCCAGTAGCCTAGCCTACAATATTTACTGTTCAGCATATGTTGTAACGTGCCTGAAACATGTTGTTTAACGTCTTTAGAAGATGTAACGGAGATTAGGCCTATTGTTTACTGTCGCTTTGCATTTTTATATGTAGGCTACTGCTTTTGTATTCGTTGTGTATCCTTTGAATGTGCACAAGTTTACATCTGTAAGGTATTAGCGTGTAGAATTCATTATAGTTTGAGTGATTATGTAGAAAAGGCCGGGACTTTTGTGTGTTCGCTG
This sequence comes from Sardina pilchardus, assembly GCF_963854185.1. NCBI lineage: Eukaryota > Metazoa > Chordata > Actinopteri > Clupeiformes > Clupeidae > Sardina > Sardina pilchardus. The sequence continues at coordinate 13,791,251 of NC_085016.1, forward strand.
TGATTTAGCATTTGTCGCGATATTTCATGTGGTAAACTCGCGTGCCTTCCTGTTAAGTTTCTTATTTTTGTTAGCAGGCCTACCTGCAGAGACGTGCAAGTTCGTTGTGTACTAAAACAGAGATAATTAATTTACCTTTTGACAATTCCTGCAGTTATCCTGAGTAATCCAGTCTTTGACATTCAGAGTTGCGAGTCATTGATGAAAAGTAAGTTTGTATGATGTTTACATCGAGTTAATTCACACTGGTATGCAAGAGGTTTGCTTGTTAAACTTGCTCTTGACATTATTTCCATGAAGTAATATAGTGTAAGTGTTCTTTGAAATTATAATACTTCATGTGTTTCGCTTAGGAATCTACCGTTTAGCGTGTTGTAAGGATGTTGCATTTCCAAATAGAGGAAGTTTTTAACGCTATTACACCGTACCATTTTACGCCGCTAGATGGCGTAATTGACCACATAATAACTGTAGTCACGAACAAAAAGGTTCCCTTTCTATCTTGAAGGGGTTAGCGTTGCTGTATGTGTGTCCTGGCTTACAATTCAGTTTATTGAGCTTAGTGTTGATGCATTTCTGTATGCTGCAGATATATTATTTGTAAGACTAGAACCTAAATTGTATTTGTCTTTTTCTTATTTCAGACTATCTATATATATATATATAAATAGCCACACCCATATTTCTCTGTATGGAAATCCTGAATGCCTCTGCTGGAACAATACAAAGTTAAACCCCATCTCTTCTCCGTCCTATATTCTAACCGATATACCATCCAGTATATTGCCACTACCCTACCCGAATCAGTGCAAACCTATAACCTCCCCAGTAATAATAGTAATTATAACTAGAAATGCAATTCCAAGGAATTACCAGTGCATGAAAATGCAAAAATGTAGAAAAAGATAATGTAGATATGGTTACTAAGGTGTTGCTAGGGTAGACATGGTGGTTGCATAATTTAATGAAAGTTGATAGTGTATCAGTAGGTTAAAAGTTGAATATGGATAGCTTAAAAGACAATTTAATGATTGTTGATTGACAGATAGTTTAATGCATGTTGATTGTTGCTAGGGTACTTAAGGTAATTGATAGGCTGTTGGTAGGGTACTTGAGGTAGTTGCTAAGCTGTTGCTAGGGTGGTTACTATAGTGGTTGTCTAGAAAAATCATGTTGGTTGCTATGGAAACTGACATAGATGCTTTATTTCAACGGTTGCTATGTTGGTTGCTAAGTAGGTGGAAGTTTAATATAGTTGGCTGGAGGTATAGTTGATGATAACTGACAGTTGGAATGGTTGAATGGTTGATACACATTAAGTGTAATGAATGATGATAGATAGTTTAATGGATGTTGATGCAGGAAGTTTAATGAATGTTGATATTTTAAAAGTAGATCGTTTAAAAGTTGTTCATAGGCTGATAGTTTAATGCAAAGATATGAAATTGAATTCAGATGTAATCTAAGAGATCCAGTTGATAATATAGTTCATGCATAATGAGGAAGCAAGAGAGAGAGAGAGATCAATTTAGTTTGAACATCTAACATTCATGTGGTATCAAATGGCATCAGTAAAACATATGGATTGTTTATATAATTGATTCATGGAATATTTGATTTTAATTATCAGCATGTAATTCAAATTAATCAGCATGTAAAAGGTTTGATGATTAGATTCCTCCAAAATCATTAGCCTCAAATACAATAAGCTAGAGACAGTTCATAGAGCACACATCTATACAAATCAAATAGCCTCTGGATGTAGAGTTTGACGTTTTTGACCTTTCATTAAATAGAATTTTCTTGATCTTTATCTTGATATTGAAAACAAGCAGTATAAGGGCTATTTCATTAATCAGTTCAACTTCATTTTTTGTAATTTAAACCCACCACCAACCCCCCCTCTTTGGAGGACAACTTTATTGTATGAGTGGCCCAACTTTTAATTATTCAATGTCCATTTGTTGGCTTTAAAAAAAGGTAAAAGATTATTGGACGCCACACAATTACACCAATATCATTGGTTGATCTATTGTACCTTTCATTATAAAGTCTATAGAAATTCAGTTTTTTTGTGTCGGGGAAAAGTCAAGGAATTTTATATTTGACTTAGAGTGGGAACCCTGATTTTGTTTTTTGTCATAAAACATTCATCATATTTCATGGCTTCTAGTTGTTATACTATTGATAAAATGGTTCTAAATTAGTAAAATGTGTAAGTTAATATAATGGTTTAAAATGAGTAAAATGTGTAAAATGACATGATGTACAAAAGATTTGATGTACGAAAGATTTGATGAACAAAAAATTAATTAAGAATACAGAACACAGGATCATGATAACTGTAATATGTCTGTATAACACCTGAATGGGCACAGTGCTGAGGATCAGAGATGAAGATGTTATCCAACAATGTGTTTTTCTCAGTGGTCGAGGTGGTAATGAGATTTGTGAATCCTTTAGACTGGAACAACTCATAGATTGGCTTCCTTCCATTGGTCAACATGTCCTCATTGAAATCCCCACAGACTATAACTGGACTATCAGCAATAACATGTAAAGACTCCAATAAATGGCAGAGATTTGGCAAAAATAGGTTCGTGTTGTAATCCGGTGGTCTGTAAATCACTGCAATTAGTAGTGGAACTGGAGCAGCAAATTTCAAAACCAGGAATTCGAGATCAGTCACACCCTGTATGTATGGCATGTGATGGGCTTGAAGATGGCTTTTTACAAACATAGCAACTCCCCCACCATTTTTCTGTGCAAAATGTGAAAGAGTAGTGTATGACACATGTCTATTGCACTTATACATTCGATAGTTCTCCAAATGGATATTTTCTGGGACAAATGTGCCAAAAAGGTGTGTTTCAGTAAAGCACAAAATATCTGCGAGGCACAATTCATGATGTCTCTTAATGTCATCAATATGGGCTGACAGTCCTTCAGTGTTATGATGGATCAGTGTTAAAGATGGTGATCTCAGAGTGGGGAGGCAGTGAAGAAGGGGCATGGCGTTTCTAAAGTCAACTTTTTGCATACTGTCCACGGAAACGGTCACTTCTGGATCGGCATATATTTTATTTTCATCAAAATCAACTATGCGTAGACCATGTAGTGAAGTCGTTCTGCTGAGAGCAACGTATGCCATGCCAGGTTCAAATATGCGCTGCAACGAGACCACTGCAGAAACTGTCGTCATGCCTTGACATTTGTGTATGGTACAACCAAAGGCTAGAGTCATTGGAAATTGGTGGCGAACCACACCCTTTTTACTAAGAGGTTCCTCTACTCTTTCAATGTACACCAAATTGTCCGGTCCTTCTGGTCCTTTATTGCGATGTCTTTGTCCTGCATTGGGACTGTCCAATTCAACACCAAGCATTTTTACAAGTGATCTGCCATTTTGGTCATGATAAACAATTTTTCCAATCTTTCCAAATGAACCATTCACCAGTCCATCTTCCACATCTATGTTTCTTATTAACATCACACGAGCACCATCAGCAACTTGTAGTCTGTCTGGTAAATCTCCTTTATGTCCTTCAAAAGGTGCACTCTGTCTTTCCATCCGACCAGTTCGTAGATCTTTCTTATAGTCATGTGCATCAATGTTGATCAGTTCAGAGTATAGAGCAGATATTGTGTTTGCATTGTGTTGGTTTACTTCTTTATTTGTAGCAAAAACATGCAGGATGTCTTTGGGACAGTCATCAGCTTGACATATGGCCTGTGCAAGTAGAGCTCTGTCTGATTCAGATAATGCCTCTCCTTTGCGTTTCACTCTTATCCTGTTGAGCAGCTCAGCAAATGGCACATCATCTTTCTGGCGCATGATTTCTGTGAGAGTGACTACTTGGAACCGATCTTTCCAGATATCAAGAACATGATCCTCAAACACACAGAGAGGTTTGGCTTTACCGGGGGGACTTATCTGGTTGAAATCGCCACAGGCAAGTATTGAGACTCCGCCAAAAGGTTTCTTGCTGCCTTTGATTTCTTGCAGTCTCCAATTGACATATGCAAAGAGTGATTTTGATATCATGGACACTTCATCAATGACAATTATTTCAACATTGGATAAGGTTGCTCTCACTTCATCTAGACGGTTTCCAAGGCACTGGTAAGGTGGTTTAAGGCTTCTTGGTAGTTTCAGTACAGAATGCAGTGTCTTGCCAGATATATTGTAAGCTGCTGTGCCAGTAAATGATGTGAGAAGGACAGTGGGCATGGACATGTCTCTTTCCTCTGTGATGCGAGGTAACTTGCGGAGTATCTTTGATGCCTCTATGTAAATGCATTTGATGAGGTGTGATTTACCAGTTCCAGCTCCACCAGTGACAAAGTAAAAGAACTGATCGGCATTCTGTCCACATACGCGTCTCATGCACCATTTACGCACTGTATAGAATATAGATGCCTGCGTTTGATTTAGATTTTGATACATGTTACGGACCACAGTGGGGTCTATTTGAGGAGCCTCAAACATTGGTGCTGCACTTCCTCTGTTTGTGGTACTTGAGCTGTATTCAGGAATGTCATCTCGTTCATTTATTTCGTCTGGATTCATTTCCTGACGCTCAGAAATGCACTCAAGTCGAAGAAGCTCTGTCTCAGGTGCAAGTGTTGTCCATGCATCCTCCATAGGTCCATTTTCTTCTATGTTCTCAATAGCTTTCTCTATTGCATCACTGTTCTTTTCATATTGTGACCTGTTCTTCTTGACAACAGAAACTACTCTCTCATTATAGTCTCTTCCAGGAAGACATATATAGCCTGATGTATAAAATGACTCATACGTTGGAAATCCTGTGGGTTTCAGTTGTGAATCTGAACGATAAGGGAGGTACAGTTTGAGCAATGTGCCATAGAACTTCTCTGGAGTCTTTTGTTCAGAAAATCGGGCATATCTGATAATGGCAGGCTTTCCTCTTGTTCGCTTTTGAATGAAGCCCATTTCATTTTGAAGTGGTAAAACCTTTTTTCCTTCTTTCTGCCTTCCATACACAACTCTGTAAGTGGAAGCAAACTCTGCCAAAAACATTGTTGCAAACTCTGGTGTATCTGGTCTGTTTTTGTATTTATCTGGCATTCCGGACATCCAAACATTCTCTGAATCAGGAATTCTGTTATTCAGGTATCTTAATGGGACACTCATTTTTAAAGCATTGTCATCAGTGGGTATAAATATCACATTTCGAGAGCAAGACTTCAGTTTCAAGCTACAGACTCGTGCAACAGCCTCTTGAACACTAACTTCTCTGTTTTTGGAGTATGCTTGCATGATTTGTTTCATTTCCTCAGTGTCAGAGGTATTGGATTGAGACGTGTCAGACACAACTCTTTTCAAATACTCACTCATCTCATGTTCAGCTTTCGAAATGTATGATAAGATGTACATCAGACAGGAATAAGGGTTCAGGATGAACTGAATATCAATATTTGCATTCCAGGCCCTTAACAAATGCTCATTATAGCCATTAATCCAGCAGTCCTTTGGTTGACGTTTCATCACTAGCACACTGGACTTTGTTAATGAACTGACACAGTTTAGGTATTCCTCATAGCTTAAGTTGCATTGGGCAAGTAGATGTGGGATGCTTTCAAACAATGTTGTGGAATTATTCAGCAATTCCCATAAAGGCCTCAGCTTAGTTTTGGCTTCTTCAGGAGACATGGGAGAGCGGTCATGATCAGATTCATCGTCAGATTCGTCCATGAGCTCTACTGGCATGGGTCGTGTTATAAATGTGCTCTCGACAGGCTGTTTCGGGAATCCAAACCGACAGTGCTTATTTCCTTTCTTACATGACTTTGAGTGCCTTTTGCTGTGGGTTTGCACCTCTGTCACTATTTTGAAAAGCTCAGGGTCTGTATTTGGGTCAGGCAGCTGACATGTTATGTACTTGTCCACAAATTCACACACTCTCTCATCTGGGTCATCTTCAAATACAGGTGCGTTCTTACACCAAACCAACATATGTATATGAGGCGAACCTCTAGCTTGATACTCCACTCGAAAAAAGTAGTCAATGACCTCACCAATGGGCTGTGCTGGTGACAAAAGTAGGTGTCTGAGAAGTGCATCAACACGCTTGTCAAACATGCGCATGGTGGTGACAGGGTTGCTACGTAAGATCTCACATTTTGATGCCCAGTCAAGCTCAGAAAAGTCAACCTGCTCTCCTTGCTGTGCCTTTATTGTTTCTATGACCTCTGGCCATCTCATTTCAGCAGCACTAAATGTACAGAAGAATGTTGGGGTACCCAGCTGACGAAGCATTGCAAAGAGGTCTCTGAGTGTTCTTTCCCAGTATGCGGGAGTACCTCTCAAAGGTTGCATGAATCGTGTGGCATCTTTGTTCCGTATCAGTTTTTGCACTTCATGTTTGTCTTGAAGCAATCTTGCAGTTATTTTGCGTCCATCTCTGGTCATAGGTTTTCCTTTACGCAGTTGAATAGACATAGAAGACTTTGCCAAATGCATTTCTGTGATAAATTGTGCAAAAAATATATAATTGGAGTCGAGAGCAAATCGATTGTCAACACAAAAGAGATGTGCATTGAAATATCTGCTTGGTGATAATTTCATTGGTCTTTGTGTTTCATCCAAAGTGTTCATTCCAGTGGGGAACTGTACAGGGAAAGCCATTGCCTCTAGTTTGGGAACTCTGAAAAAACTCACTGGTCTGTTTCCTTCTGCTGGTGCCACAGTGAATATACCTTCACCAAATGTGATCATTTCCTGTGCAATATCAGCTGGCTGTAAGCATGAATCTATAGAGCATCCACCATTTTGTTGACTTGTGTCCTGCTCAGAGTTAAGTGAATCTTGGTTATCATATAACTCATGTGTTTCATTATTAGGGTGATTGACAGCACTATTTGTTTCTGAATGTTCTGGGTCAGTAATGTCAAACTCGTCCACTGCATCAGTCTCCATTAAATCAACTTCCTCTGCTGCATTGATGTCATTTTCATCTGCCAAGCCATTAATTCCATCCCCAAACGCTTGTGTATCATTAGTTATGGTTATGTCCTTGTACTCTGAATGCATCTCTTTCAGTTTGGATAAGGCACGCAATACTTTGGTCATGTCTACAGTTTGGAACTGGTAATGTCCTGTGTAGTTCATTCTTCTTTTCAATTTCACTTTCAAAAGTTGTGACTGGCTGTTGGGTCTAGGCAAAGCATTGACTGTTGATTCTACCTCTGAAGGGACACACACAACTCCACCATGTATTAATTTCTGCTGGCCTTTGGGAAGACTGATTATTTTTGCAAATGGTATGTACCGTGCAATGATGTGTCTTTCAAGTATATTAAGATTACTGAGCTCTGGAGGAATTGGTGATAGCTCTAACATATTGTTTACAGCAATGGCCGGCATTTTCCCCATCTTTAAGTTTTCATCACAGCTGTAACAAATCCACTCTGTCTTTTCATCTGATGCACAACATGATTGAAGTGCACTGCACTGCTCGCTGCATGTATGTACATATTTGCCTGTTAAGCATCAATCAACCATGCCTCGATTCTTTCGATAACATTCATGATTGCACTCTTTTACCTGGTTATAAAACAAAGCTCTGTGACACACTGTACACACAAAAGTAGGCCCGTTCTGTACATCCATTTGAAAAGATGTGATGGCATCATGCAAAAGTGTGTTTTCTGTTTGTGTTGACTGTTGTTCAACCTCTTGCTCTGATTGAAGTCCAGACAGGCGTGTAAGATGATGGTACTTACGTCGTATATGTAAAGCACAACGCATTTTGAGAATCATTCTCTGGAAACTGTTATTTAGGTCCACACCTGCATTTTTCTTTTTTTGTAGATAACGATAATGCTTGAAAAGGGGGTCATTTCTGTATCTGTCAGTGTAGGTTTCCCTTTTTTTCTGCCTGTATGTTGGATCATTTGCATAGTGATTTTTCATGGTCAACTTCTGTCTTGAACGATAGTTTATATCATGGGCATAACGTTTCTGTATGTAAGCCTGCTGCCTTGATCTGAAATTCATGTCACTTGAGTAACGTTTCTTTTGGTAAGCCTGTTTTCTCGATCTAAAACTTAGGTTACAGGAGTACCAGCTGTTGTAGTATAACTGTTTTTTTAACTTATAGTTAGGTTCATGCATGTAACGATCTCTGAGGTACGATTTTTTATTGTGTTGAATGCTGTTTGCATACCTCTTTCGTTCATATTCCAATTTTTTCATTCTATTCTGTTCGTAATATTTCCGCTGTCTGATTCTGTTGTTCTCACATAAGGACATGTCATTTTGTGCTTTGGCAGTTTTTCGGCGCCTACGATCCTTATTACATTTAGGAAGTGAATTCACAGAAATGGCTGGAACGTGGAACTCTGCAGTCTGAGAAGGTTGCACATTGTCAGTTTGGCTTTCTTGTTCATTATTACACTCAGATGTAAATAACACTGGCATTAACTCATAGACCCATTCATCATGTGATTCAAGGATGGTCCAGAATGCAAGCAAATGATCAATCATGTCATTCAAGTTGACAAAGGTCAACATTACAGCAGTGCCATTGTTTGCTGGAAATCCATATGGTGTTCTTGAGTGTGGATCAAAAAGTCCATATTTATCATCAAATCTGAACAAAGCTATTGTTAAGCAACCTAAAGTTAGCAGTGCAAACGTTACATCATTTGACAAACAAAGCAGTCTTTCAGATAGCTGTATGAAGTCCACACCATCAGGTCCATTTTGCTTTAGATTACCATACCGTGACAGGCATTTCTCAATATGATACATCTGTCCATAGATCTCAACACTATCAGGTAATTCATCAAGAGCCAAGTGGTCATGTGCATCATTGCCCCCATGCTCAACCCTTCCTGTACTTCACTGTACATCAAGTTACCTTTTTGCAAAACGTAGTCAAGATCATCACTGTTCAGCTCTGTTCGGTAGTGAAGAGTAGCAAGAAATACCAGGGAATTGCAGGTGCACTGCTTGTTACTGTTGTTCCCATATCTTACATCACCTTGGTAATGAGTTGCTTGAACACACGTGATGGTTCTCTGCTCCATGTTAATGTGGGAAGCACTAGTTACCTCATTTACATGTTCTCTGTCATTCAAGTCACTCTGGTCTAATGAAGACTGATGTGTTTCAACTTCAGAAAGGTCCAACTTACGCCAACGTCTCTTTTGAGCCTCTGAGCGGCGACCTTTTCTTCCCATGTTTCAAAATGTTATAAGCTTCAGAAAGTCTATTGGTCAAGTCTAGTTAAATCTAATATTGGTTGTACAAATTATTGGTATTTCACTGATTACACACTAGCAGATGTACTCACTGTTCCACTCACAGGTCAACTTAATTGTAGTATGTAAAGACAGTTAGATGAGATAAAGTGTTAATAAACTCAATATCAAAACACTAGGCTAGTATTTATTTCAGTGGTTTATTACAATGATTAGTAGGTCCAAAAATGAATTGCCCTTAAGATTATCAGTCATATGCAGAACTTCAGTCTTGCAGCACAGCTCAGGTGTAAAAGTGGATATACAGCAAAGACAACTTTGACAGATAGTATTGAACTAATATATATATATATATATATATATATATATTAGACAGGTTATATATTTCACAGTAATACTGTAGTTCTGAATAGTTCACAGGTAGTTATCGTTATGGTCCAGAATCTTAATTTAGTTCAGAGTATGTGCTTTCAAACTTTACACAAAATATTTACTTTAGTTTAATTATTGATTAAATTATGAAATATGGCACTGGAACTGTTAGGTAGAGGGAGCACTTGATGACACCGATGAAGAATGAGAGGGAGCCCTCAAGTTGAAGTCCTCACACACCCCAAGTTCAGCCTTGCAGCACAGCTCAGATGTAAAAGTAGGTATGCAACAGCAAAGACAACTTTTGACAGATATTATTCAAATATATAAATGGTTGAGGTTTGTAAAGTTCACAGTAATAGTTCTCTATCCGAATAGTTCACAGGTAATTCTTAGTATGTTTCAGAATCTTTATATAGTTCAGAGTATGTGCTCTCAGAAAGTGGTAAATTACTGTCTGAAATATGTTTGCAGGTACTGTATGTTACAGGATGCTGCTGGTTCACAGTGGGATTCAGAGTGTCAGTATAATTCAAAGTAGTATTCACAGTATTCAGTTTCAAATGAGTATTCAAGTCTGAAAAGAGTAATCAAATCTCAAAGTATTCAAGTCTCAAATAAGTATTCAAATCTCAAAGTATTCAAGTCTCAAATAAGTATTCAAGTCTCAAAGGAGTAATCAAATCTCAAAGTATTCAAGTCTCAAAGGAGTATTCAGTTAGTTTCAAAGGAATATTTAGTCTGAAAATGGCACAGAGTAGAGTATGTACAGAGTAGAGTATGTGCAGTCAAATATGTTCTCAGGAAGTGTTCGGTTCTTGTCGTAGATATGTTTGCAGGTAGGCGTTAGTGGGTTCTGTTGTATATGAGTGCAGTGCAGGGTGTGCAGACAGACAGGCACAGTGTCACACGTGACAGAGACACCACTCTGGCAGAGCTGGTCTGGAACAAGCCTAAAAGGGAAACAAAAAAGAACACACACACGTTACACACTTCCAAAAATAAGGTACACGGCAACATTGCTGCTTTGCTTGCTCCACAGTGAAAAAGCATTATCGTTTCTATCAATTTCAGCAATAGTAATAATGATGTAGCATGAATTAAGTGAAGTGAGCGAAGAAAACTAATCCAAAATCCAGCACAGCTGTACATTAATGCACATCAGGAGCAGATTGTGTAGGCAGCTGTAGATTACATTGTCTGCCATCATCTTTTAGGTCGGACACATTTGTAGTTGTCAATGCCGATGTGGTAGGCACTTAAGAATATGGAGGGCTGGCCATTCTGACATCAAGACAAGAAACCTGTGAGTCAACTAGTTTAACTAGCTTGCTAGTTCTGTCAGTCACATTGCCTCCATAGGTTACAGTAGATCTATACCAAATTGGTGAGGTAGCTATTTTTCTTAAGTCAATTATAATTTACATGTTTGTGTAAGCAAAAAATGTAAGCAAGCAGCATGGCTAATCTAGCTGTAAAAAATAACTAGAATGCATTTCCCGGTGGGAAAGTGCGAAGTGTGCTTGCTCCGACGCGCCGCGAAAGCGCTCCGGCAGGAGACGCGACCGCTCGCCCTCAGGTCAAAACGCTAGTTTGGCCAAGACGCAAAGCTGCTTCGAGTTTGGCGGCGTTACCCTCGATTGCCAAATTCTTACACTGACGTGACGGGTTGCCTAGGTTCATCAGTGGTATGTCCCAGAGCACCTCCAATGTAAAAATGTGGATGTCATCCCAAAGATGTAAAGAGATATGAGACAAAATGCATTTTTGCTAATTGCGACGCCCCCTAGTGGCCAAATTACACCAAATTTACTAAGGCTACTTTGGATTGTGTCCAAAATCGTCCCACCAAATATGGTCTTGACACCTCAAAGCGTTTCCGAGATTTGACCTCACTTCCTGTTTGGAGGCTTCGCCATCGAATTTGATTGGCTGCCATGGGCGAATGCTTTGATGTATGGAAATGAAATGTACACCTCTAAGGTCTGTAGACCTTGTGTTGAATTATGTATGAGTTGTTCACGTGTAGCCAGCATGAAACACGTAACCAGTGAAAGAAGGAAGGAGCCTAAGGAACTAGGCATGTATAATACGAGTAATGTTAGGAGTAATGTTAGGAGTATTGCGGGAACATCTGCTGTTTACTCACTGTTGAGTAAGTTGCAATGTGTTATAGCAGCGTTTCTCAAACTGTGGGGCGCGCCCCACTAGTGGGGCGCTGAGACATGCCAGGTGGGGCGCGAGCTGACGTGAAAAACCGGATACTTCTTTTTAATCTGTAGCCTGTGCCCTCCTTTATTGATAATTACGAGAATGCACCTCCATCTCACAAAACAAACACAAACAAGGTAATCTAGACTCTTGTAGGCTTATCATTGACCAAATGAAAATGTTAGTCTGTCCTGGAATCATAGTCCGAAAAAAATGATTGAAGTCGTAATTTTAATTGCAGCGGAAACGAAAAAAAACACATTCATTTTATAGACGAGCGCAGTGAAATTGAAGGATATCTTGGCTATCTGTCCGACGACATAATTGCTGTTCTGCGATCTCGAAGAACAACTGCTTGACAAACGCAAACACTCATGTTTTGCCTTGCAAGTGGACAAGTATCATGTCCGCTTTGTTAACTTGACAGCGGCCGAAGATATTCTGCGAGTATGCCAAAAGTAGGGCCACTTCAGATGAACTATTCAACATTGATCTCAACAATTAGTCTACCTGGCAGAACAGGACATCAAATGGGAAAACTGTGAGGGACTTTGCTCGGTTGGGGCCCAGATAATAGCAGGTAAAAGAAATGCAATCTTCGTGATAAAGACGGTAGTGCCCGATGCGCAACAGACGGATTGTTTCATTCAGGGAAGCGCTCGCGTCAAGGCTTGACCTGAATAAGATAGTAAGAGTGTTGAACTTAATTTATAACAAAATGGTAGCATATAGTTGGTCCTTTTGCTGTATTTTTGGAAATCAGCTTTTTTTGAAGCAAGGATTGACACCTTGTCAATGACAAAAAACTGATGTTATTGGTCATTGATTTAGATTTTTATTTTTTCTCTATTTTTGAACTGATATTTATCTGTAGTAGCCTAACTGTTATTTGTTACTGATGTATATTTAGCAAGTGACGTTATAAATGTGACAATTTTGAGCTTGACCTATACTTTCTTAGAGCGATGATGGACAGGTGGGGCTCGAGAAAGCCCCCTTGATCAAAGTGGGGAATGAAAGAAACGTTTGAGAACCACTGTGTTATAGCCTCAAATTGATGGTAGAATAAATAGGACGACTCACCTGTTCAAATGGTGTAATAGGATCAAATTTGGTGTTGATATGTCAAAGCAACCAGGCTGTTACTGGTTAACGTGTCTGAATATGAAATAGGGATGGCGAAAACTACAAATTTTCTTGACCGACCACCGAGGCTCATTAGCCGGTTGAAACCGGTTAACCGGTTCGTTTAAAATAAATTATGCTATTTGAAATAACAGCCACGCAATTTCCCAACTCTCATCTCTCTGTCCCCCGCTCATAGGCTACACACAGCCCCGGCGCCGCCCTTTCACTCACATCACTTTTTTAAATCCCCTACAGCGCCAGTTTAGTTTGAGGAAGTGCTAACAATAATAACGAAAGATGATCATTACCTTATCTGTTACCATTGATGACCCTTCCTGAAATGTAGATGTAATGTCTTTCCAAATCTAAGCCCATCTTATGCGGAAAGTTGCCTAGACTGCAACACGATAAAACCAATGGATAAAACAGCGCACTTCCAGATTGCAAAAGACGCACCGGCCACCGCTGTGACCTCGTGCCAAATGTTTTTATTGGTTTATTACGTAGCCTAGCCTACAAGCAGGCGAGTTATGAAAAATTGAGTGTGAGGGATAATTTGTTAACTTCACGAAAAAAAGATCTTCTTGGAATGAGATGGCTAGCTGTAGTAACGTTTAGTCCACTGTCTTTAGGCTAATTTAAAGATGCCTCTCTTTTTTTTTTGTTAACCGACTAGCGACAACTTTGGTCGGTTAACGTGGATACGGTCAACCATCGGTCAAACAGTCACCGGTTAACATCCCTAATATGAAATCGATTTTGGATTGGTTGCATGTGATAAAAGCTATGCCATTTCCTGTCCATATTCAGATTCAGAAATACTGTACACCGGCAACAAGGCACACACACACACACACACACACACACACACACACACACACAGACACACACACACATATACATATATATATATGTATATACTGTATGAGCAATTCCATGCAAAACTGTCAAGTCCATAACCCCACACAGCGTCAAACTATGATGTGGATGATGATTTCTTAAAAGTTTACCATTTCGCTCTTCTTGTTTGTACAACATATTCAATGACATTGTTAACTTAATCATTTGCATTATATAAATGTAACCTATTTTTCCACCCTTATGTCTCAACATATAGGCTACTATACACATAGTCACATTCATAAACATAAACAGGATCCTAGGTTCTCAATTTGCTGGACTCACTGTCTACCATAAAGTTAAAGAATAGTAATAACAGAAGAAAAGGTAAGAAGATGTTGATAGTGTGATTAACTGTGTGGTGCCTCCACTGAAGAATGTCTTTACCACTGCCCTGGTGGAAATATGCAAATCCTCAGAAATGTCAAGTGACTACTGTTACTTCTAACTGCTTTGATATAGCGTATCCTAAATGAAATACTATGCAATGCAAGCATCACAAAACATTTATTTTATCCTTTGTTTTTAACTCTTAGAATTCAGTTCAGTAGGCTATGACATAATAAAATGAAAGTACAAAAACAGTTTTTAAAACCCCTTTTTAAAAGTTCAACCTATCACTTTCAATGAAATCTCAATTAAGGATTACGTAGTTTTAGATAGTAACTGTGTGGTAATAATTCACCTATACCACCCATAGCCTAAATTAATTAAATGTTTACTATGAACAATAGTTAAATAAAACACACAGTAATACTTTCTATAACACTTTGTGTTGGATGTAATTCATTGAACCTATTGTTAACTGCTATACAATAAGTGGGCCAAACTTCACAGTTTAAGTCTCCACACATAAGCTTGCCTACTGAGTCTAAAAACATAGCTCCCACTTTCCTTAGCTGGAGGGGAATTCTGAGATTTCTCCCTAAAGCAGAAACTATTATTTTTACCTAATTATTATTACTATTATTATTGGGAAGGTTATAGGTTTGCACTGATTCAGGTAGGGTAGTGGCACTATACTGGATGGTATATCGGTTAGAATATAGGACGGAGAAGAGATGGGGTTTAACTTTGTATTGTTCCAGCAGAGACATTCAGGATTCCATACATACAGAGAAATATAGGTAGATGGCTATTTATATAGATAATATATCTGCAGCATACAGATATGCATTGAATACTAAGCTCATTAAACTGAATTGTAAGCCAGGACACACATAGGCTACAGCAACGGCAACGCTAACCCCTTCAAGAAAGAAAAGAAACCTTTTTGTTCGTGACTACAGTTATTATGTGGTCAATAACGCCATGTAGCGGCGTAAACGGTACTGTGTAATAGCGTTAACTCGCACAGCACAGGTACAAACTTCCTCCAGTCGGAGATTGTTAATGAGGGCTATCTTTTACTGTCTATGGGGCTAAAGGACTGTATGGATTGATTGATTGTGTTGCTTGGGTGGCGTCAGTTAGAACCAAAGATCATACAGCGCTAGAATCTTTGGTTAGAATACTGGTTGTGAAGCAGTAGTTTCTCCTTAGTTTCTTTATTGAGTTTTCTTCCACCATACAACAGCATGAATAAACTTATAATGTATAGTGGTCTGTAAAGAACCAAATAAACTGTCATTAATATGGTCACTAAATAAACTGTATCGCTATCTCTCATTCTATAAGCTCAACTTCTCACACAAGTAACACAGGCTTCCTTCATTTCAAACCCTTAATGCTAATGCTCCGTTTAGCATGCTAAGTCCTTGCATATCAACGTGAAAGATACATCCCACTCCCAATACACATGACCGAAGGTTACGGTCACTTACTTTTGTTGTCATACACGCACACAACTTCAACTTAAGGTAATTGGCAGTAAACTCACTCAAAACTAACGTCATGAACTTCACCAACACTGTGGTGTACTACTAGATAACGTCTCTAATGAACTAGCATGAGGCTGCACGAGAGGGCGTCACTAGGCAACAACACCTCAACAGAAGAAGAGTACAGAGATGCAAGACTAGTTCTAGTCTACGTCCTTACAGTAGAAACGCTAAACAGTAGATTCTTAAGCTAAACACATGAAGTATTATAATTTCAGAGAACACTTACAGTATATTACTTCATGGAAATCATGTCAAGAGCAAGTTTAAGTGTATTAGCAAACCTCTTGCATACCAGTGTGAATTAACGATGTATGTATCAAACTTACTTTTTGTCAATGATCGCATCTCTGAACGTAAAGGGCTGGATTACTCAGGATAACTGCAGGAATTGTCTAAGGGTAAATTAATTATCTATGTTTTTTGTGCACAGCCGTCTGCTCATCATCACAACAGAAAACGAAACTTAAAATCCTCAGACAGGGCGACCGCTCTACTTCCGGTATTTCGCCGAATTTGGGAGTGAAGTTCACCCAGAATGCTCAGGTCAATACAAATCATCCAAAACACACCGTCAGTATGAAACATCGTGTGATTGTCGAGTATATATACCAAATGAACACTCATAATGTTTAACAGCGTGTAAGCCCGTACTTGCCCCTCGGGGCCATGGCATTGCTTAGATCTACCAGTCTCAGGATGAGACACCCCGATGCGGACCTTCCTAGAATCACACCTTCATTGAACCGTTGCGGACAATCCATGTCATCCAATGACTAATTGCATAGTGAAAGGGTACTATCATCCCATAATGAAGGTATGAAAATACAGGGAATGACAACATAGTGCTGTGAGAATTACAGCAGTATGTTTTACAAGAATGGCCTCGATTTGATTTTTTTTTTTAAATATCAACATTGTATCTTAAATCACTCTGAAATGTCATTTCTGCATGACCTAAGCAATTTAAGATGAGCTATTCTGCTTAATAGTATACATTCGCCAACACACACGTTTTTGCTAATTATAGAGCCATCGACAGACCGAATAACACCAAATTTATTGAGGGTGCTTTGGATGGGGTCTCAAGTCATCCCACCAAATATGGCTTTCATACGTCACAGTATTTCCAAGATAGGCACACTTCCTGTTTGGCGGCTTCGCTCGCTGAATTTAATTGGTTGTCACAGGCGAACGCTTGGACGTATGAAGGCGAAATCAAGGCGGTTGATCCGCCTTGGTCTGTAGATCACGCGTGCCAAGTTTCATGACGATCGGAGGAACTATGCGGCCAGAGTTGCTTTACTTTGACTTTGGACAAAATTCAAAATGGTGGAAAATCCATCATGGCGGAAAATGACGTCACATAGTGCGTTGGAATCAGCTGAGTCAGAGGATTCCAATGGTATAAGTTTTATAAAAATCGGCCATACGGATCAAAAGTTACGGGCATGAACGTGTTTTCAATCTTTGACCAGTTGGTGGCGCTAGAGCGTGAGAGTGGCGAGCATGAAACCTGGTGGTGTCAATCAGGGTAGTCTCCTCTATCAGCATACCAAATTTCATGATTTTATGTCTTACGGTTTGGGCTACAGGTGGAAAAATGTGTGGGCATCAGCGCTCAAAAATCGCTTTTCCATTCATTCCTATGGGAAAAAATCGACCGGAAAAACTGGAATAACGGGAGAACGACATGCCGTATCAAAAAGCTGTATACAAGCCACCATCCTCGCATCAGGACCCACGCGTGAGAAGTGGAACGGCGTCTCTAGCTCTAAATCCCTAGGACAAGATAGGGAGACAAAAGTTGGACTTGAGATAAATAAGTATATGAAACGCACGGATAACAATAGTGTGCTTTTGCAAGCACACTAATTAAAAATATAGCTGCAAGCAGCAATGTGGGGGCCAAGCAGGCAGGACAAAAAGGCCAGAGTTGCCATGGTAACTCAATGCTGTTACGTCAGGCATGTAGTTTTAAGCAGTCACAAGAATTTTGATGTCAAACAACCCAAGATTGGCCGAGAGGCGGGCTCACTTCCTGTTCAGCGGCTTCGCCGTCAATTTCGATTGGCTATTGCGGGCGGACGGTTTAAGATATCCTTTCGAAAAGCACAGCCTATGTTACACTCGGGCTGAAGATCATCCCTGTGAAGTTTCGTGCAGATCGGATACATTTTGTGACCTGTGGAAATGTTTAAGGGATTTTTATTAAATCCAATATGGCGGCCGAATCAAATAAGGTTGATGTCACAAATTGAAATGGGTCAGCCTAAGGACCTCCCACAGTATAACTAGACATCGGTAGCAAGTTTAAATTCCAAACACATCAACAGCTACAGGCCAAAATGCCTTTTTGCTAACTGCGGCGCCCCCTAGAGGTCAAAGGTCACCAAATTTCTTGAGCCTCATCCTGATGGGGTCTAGAGTCCATGTACCAAGATTGGTTTTGATGCGCGCAAGGGTTGCTGAAATATGAGCCCACTTCCTGTTTGGCGGCTTCGCCGCAAAATTCGATTGGCTGTTACAGGCGAACGGTTATAGTTCCGAAGAAAAAAAATAATTTCAGTATACAAGATGGTCTGTAGATTATGTGTGTGAAGTTTGGTGTTGATCGGACAAAATCTGTAGGAGGAGAAGGCATTTAAGTGTTTTTGACAAAATCCAAAATGGCGGAAAATCCATCATGGCGGAAAATGACGTCATAGGGTCCGTTGAACTCAGGCTGGTCCAAGGATTCTAATGATACCTGACTTTTGAAAATTGGCCCAAGGGGTCAAAAGTTACGTGCGTGAACGCACGTCCAACTTTGACCTGTTGGTGGCACTAGAGCGCATGAGGTGCCGACATGAAACTTGGTGAGATGAATTATTGGACTGTCCCTAATCAGTGTGCCAAATTTCACAACTTTTCACAAGTCGGTTCTATGGGCTGCCATAGACTTCAATGGCAGAAGAATTATAATAGTTTATAATAATAAGAAAACTAAGCATCACTATGGGTGCCTTCGCAGCTTCGCTGCTTGGCCCCCAATGACATACCTGAAAAGTCTGCAGCACCACAAAAGACAGAATGAGTCTTGAGATTATTTTTCTTTGGCAAAAACTGCCACACCACAAGTGGAGGTGGTGATGGAGGATGGTGATTGAGTCTTTAGAAAGACTATTGTTTTCTGTTGTGAATAAAGAAAAATGTGTGAAATTGTGACCACTACTATAACTTTACAATGCAACACAATTACCTAACTTCTCATCTGTGTGATCAAGTAGTAATAGCATGATTGACTTAAAGAGAGCAGTCCATCGCCGTTCCTTACAGAATTTGACTGGATTTGAACAATTCTGCACGGAAGATTGGGCAAATATTCCCCAATCTAGGTGTGCAAAGCTATAATAGACATATCCAAACAGATTGATGGCTGTAATGAAAGCAAAAGGAAGCTCTACACAGTATTAAGTCAGGGGTATGATGACTTTTCCAACCCTGTTATTCTAGTTTTTAATTTTTTTATTAATTTTCAGAACGGTTGACTTTTTTTTCATTATTTTGATGTTGTGCAGCTAAATTTGTAAATAAAACTGGAAAAGATTGTTTTTAAAATGGGTTTTGATTTCAGGCTGTAAGACAAAAAAAGTAACTAAGGGTATGATGACTTTCTATAGGCACTGTATAGGGTATTTTGATTAACGAATATTTGCTTCCCTCCTTTTTCCAAAATAACATTGTGCACACAGCGTTTTCAAAAAAGTTTCCATGTATATTAACTGCATAAATACGCTGTTGAGAGCCATCATAACTACGCCAAGCCTATGGGCGGCAGTGTAGGAAGAAGGAGAAAGCAACCTTTCAAAACTTTCCCCATGGAACCTTTTTGCAGACCCAGCAAAATGTACCTCCATCCAAAATGTACCTCTAGGTACGTTTCTGATGCGCAAACTGGCCCAGCGAGACAATGGCACTATTAAAATCAAAACTTTGGTTTGATAACCAAACAATACTTCTGAGCTCATGTGAGCTACGAAATTTGACCAGAGAAACGTTTTGAAAATGAGACCAGGTTGCGAGAAAGCCATGGTAGCCAATCAGAAGCCTCATCCTGTTATTTACAAATAGCAATGGCGCGAGGATCATTTCTGTTTTTCTCCACTTTTCTCCGTTTACATAAAAAAATGGGAAATGTCTCCGTTTTTAAAAATACCCATGTATGTGTAAACGGGGCCTTAATTATTATCATGAAATTCCTATGACAGTCTTCCAAGTCCAAAGGATTAACAGGGTGTATGCTCAGTTTACCTCTTTGTAGACTTGAACTCGTTCAGAAATCTGGAAAATGTCAAATGAATTTATTAGATGTTTAAATGGGGATTTTTGGGGGGGGCACAAACAGTTATTATATTTCTCTCACACGCATAATTAGATTACATTGGTCTCCTCTTGGTAACATATTGCTGTGTCTTGATGGACTGGTGCACAAACACAGGAATCTGGAATTTCTGGGCCCCAGTCTGTGTAGCTCTTATTAATTCCACAACATTCAAGCTGAAATACAGATGTGAATGAGTCAATTTTCTACATTCTGTAGTATCATAATAGTATAATAATATCATTCTGTAATATTTGTATGCTCTTCAGGGCTTTTATAGACAACATGTACCCTAACAACAACAAGACTTGTTTACCTTATATGCAGCTTGAAAATCTTCAAGTTGGTTCACTTCTTCCTTGAGCAGTTCTTGAGTAGCTTCAATGATCTAAGTGTAAGGATTCAAATTAGTTCGCTGTTAGGCCCCTTTCTGCGTAATAGGCGTACATAGAGCATATTTTGGAAATTGATCTTAATGCCTTAAGGAATAAAATGAGGATATATCAAACCTTGAAGGACACCATTTCTCTTTGTGAATGAATAATGCATCATAAATAAATACATAATTTATTAAATATATTACATATTTATGTTTAACACTGCAAAAGTGTGCAAACTTTCATTTGTGTAAATTTAGGTAAACTTCAACAGTACATGTTTGTCACTGACTTACCATGGACCTATTACTTGCTAAGGACATGCCTGCAATTACACAGATGACCATCCCAATACAGACAAGTCCAGAAAACTGAAAAACAAAGAACCGTTCAGTGCTTTAACTTAGTGGTCCACTAAATATTTTGCTTTGAAATCTATCATTAAAAAACGGTATCTGAACGGTATTTGATGACGTGGTGAATAGCTGATGATGCTAGAATAGCTCATGACCCTTAAAACTAATAAAACAAGCAAATTGGGTCTATTGCTCCCACCCACATTAAAGGAACACTTCACCATTTTTCATATTAAACTACATTATTCCCTTAACTAAGACGAGTTGATACATACCTCTCACGTTTCAATGCGTGCACTCACTGGCTCTGGTGTGCGGTGCGGCACTACTTTGATAGCACTTAGCTATTAAAGGGCTATTATTAGGATCCAAACAGAGATGAAGTTAGAAGCGACCAAACACCTCCATGTTCCATCTTCCCAATTAAAATACAGGTACACAAGTAGTCACACGACCAGGTGAGACAAAATAAAACGTGGTGCATTTCTAAGCAGGTAAGAGGGATAACTATTGTGTGACGGAATAACAATTGGGAGCACTTAGACTGGGCGTAGTAGTATCCTCACTCTTGCACTTTCAGTTTCACTTTGGAGTGAGGATATTACTGCGCCGAGTCTAAGTTTTCCCAATTGTTATTCCGCCACACAATATAGTTATCCCTCTTACCTGCTTAGAAATGCACCACGTTTTGTCTCACCATACTTGGTCGTGTGACTACTCGTGTAACTGTATTTTAATAGGAAAAACATGGAGGTGTTTGTTCGCTTCTCACTTTATCTGTGTTTGGATCCTAATGAATGAACTGGGCTAGCTAAGTGCTATCAAAGTAGCGCCGCACACCAGGGCCAGTGAGTGCACGCATTGAAACGTGAGAGGTATATGTATCAACTCGTCTTAGTTAATATCTGACCTTCATATGATTATGACGAATCACATCAATCTGTTATGAATCACCCAAATCACTTTGCTCATGTCAAGATGAACCATTCTCATTGTGGGTTTAGTTTGGCTTATTTGCAAAGACGCCAAGCTGATGATCGTAAAGAAATATTCATGAGTTAGTCCACACAATCAAGAGATAAAAAATCCAAAGTTTACAAAATACCAAGTTACACACCGGCCAGAAATCGCAGGATAGTGAATCTGACCTGAGAATACAATGGCATCTAAATTTACAAATGGTAGTATGCTTAATTGTTGCGATTATGAGGTGTACCCTGTAATCTGTATTCCCCACAAGTGGTCATTGGCACCAAACATTTTAGAACCCCTGGCTTAAACTGTATGTTTCTTTCATCCTGCATGTCTGTTTCTGTAGTTGGTATGAAACACTACACATGTATATGTATTCCTGAACAGTTTTGTTCAGGACTGAAAGTGCCCCTGCATGTGACAAAATATTACTTCTTATTTCAAATGTTCCTACCATTTTCAAAGCACACGTGATCTGTTTTCTAGCACCAAACACGCCAAGACAGGATATGGCAGCGATGGCTCCACCTAAAAGGTAAATCTGCCAAATATCACTTTGCCCTTCTCCCTGATGAAGAAAAACAAAAACATCTTTGTTTTCACAAGTTGATATATTGACATTGAGGTCCTAAACTGCTAAATCTTCAATGTTAAAAAACATCCCTGCATGCTGACAACAGTTTTTATACTGATGATTCTATAAAATAAACAAAAATCTTACCGCAGCCATGGTGCTTGCAGTCCTACCGAGAACAATAAGCAGAATGCCTATCATCTG
The DNA here is from genome assembly GCF_963854185.1 of Sardina pilchardus. Lineage (NCBI taxonomy): Eukaryota > Metazoa > Chordata > Actinopteri > Clupeiformes > Clupeidae > Sardina > Sardina pilchardus. The sequence continues at coordinate 13,813,819 of NC_085016.1, forward strand.
AAATAAAAAAGAGAGAAAATATGAAACAACAAAGAAGAGTATGCCAGCATTATGTGAAAATACTGTTAAGGTGAGCTAACAAAGGGCAGACGATGGCACTAGAAAACAAATCCTTATCATTCATTGCCATACAGGTAATAACTAGCATCTGATAGTTTGGAGAACTATTGTGGTATTGCGCCTGTAAGTATGTCTTTTGGGAAAATAACTGTGAGGACACTTGTGCCAGACCTGGTGGTATAACATACCACCTGGCCAAACTTTTTCTAATTTGGGGCTGTAGTCAAAGTGGAAAAACCCTCCAGATAGGTCAGAAGTAGTGAAAGAAACTGTAATGTAAATTATTGACTGAACCATGTAATTCTTGCACTAAATATAGATAAAGCAGTCTCACTTACTATGCTGGCACATGGTTTTACATCATAGAGCACTAGTGGACATTACACTCATGCATATAGTTGAACTAAACTAACAATGTAAAAACACACACTCAAACATAATAACTTCACTGGGTAAAAATGAAATAGTATCTTACCCCAAAAAGTGTGTTAAAGCCAATAAATAGCCCTTTTAAACACAAGTTGACATGACCCATTGTGAGAGGTGATGCAGAGCTTGTTTTGTGATGCCTTGAGGTGACACGTTCTTCTGTAAATGCAGCATGTTAGGGAAGTCACTATTTGAGGCGGAACCTCTCAACTTCTCATAACATTACTCATAGCATTATAGCGTATATGCAGAGAGAGTTAAAGCAGTAGTAGTCAAGGATCTTTGGTATAAGGCTATGAAATGTGTTTGAAATAGATAGATAGATAGATAGATAGATAGATACAGTAGATAGATACTTTATTGATCCCCAAGGGGAAATTCAAGAGGGTAAAGTATGAGGGTGAAGTAATACTTTCCTTCTCAGATATACATATGAAACACTTACCAGAAACTCTCTAATGAGGAGACACAGCACTCATAAAATCCTCCATAGAAATGCATGGGCTTAGTTTGTATCGCCAATTTTGCAGTTGACTACACATATCCCGTCCCTTCTACAGCAAATATGTCGGCATATTGCCAATTGTATGGTGCATTGTGAATACATTGTGGCAATTATGTATTGTGATCTTGCCGCTGGAGCAAGGTTAGTGTCACGCAGCCTTGCGCACACACCTTTCTGCCCAAATAGATACCCGATAATGGCTCTGATCCTTGACTTTGATTCTTTGGATTTTGACTTGCAATTTTTCATTTGATCTTCTGAGCTTTGGTCTTGTGTTTCTATTACCTGGAATACATTCATACATTGCTCTGCATTGCAGACTCACTCAACCTCAGTGGCTTAGTGGTTTAAGGGAAAATTCCAGTGATTTTTCACATACTGTAGATCTCTGTTTCTCAAGGTCACAGAGTACTGTTGGTACGAACTAGTGCAATAAATGAATAAGGGGAACATGGGATTAAAAAGATGATATTCACGATCTTGAATGATTGGCCATGTGTTTATGATATGTGACCATTCAAAGCGAAATCAGTCATTTTGCGCACAACGTTATTTTGAGAAAATCAACAATAACAAACTTCCGGGTTAAAATGTTGAATTTCACGTTTTTCGCATAATTCGACTGTATACAGTCTACACTTTCATATCGTGAACGCATTTCACGGAAAAACATACATTTTGACTGTTAAACCCGGCGAAGACTCAACACATTTGCTGTCATTACCGTTGTGCACGAGCCGCTTAAAACAGTGATTTCTCCTCTTCTGGCATATCGTGACAGGAGAACCATGTCAACTTTGGATGCGGTTATCTTAGCGATAGTTTGTGTAATACCCTCGATGTACATATCGTTGGAAAGCTTAGTTTATGGCCGTTCACTTGAACACAGTAACTTAATTTAGTAAATTTTACCGAAACGACTGGTTCCGCTTTACAGGGTCACATATACAGTAGTGGTGAAGGTGTTTATCGCTTAGTATTTATTGAGTTATAAAATGAGTTATAAAAGTTGTTCTTCCTCATAAGGGGGACTTTGTAACGGTGGCCAGATGGTAACCATTGAAGGACTTGGCCTTCCTTTCAACTGCATGAGTACAGATAATTGAGTTTGTTTGCTTGGTTAATGATCTGGGAAAGCTTTGACTTAATTATTTTTTTAAGTATATTTTTTTGGGCTTTTTGCTTTTATTCATATAGGACAGTAGAGAGAGAGACAGGAAGCAAGCGGGAGAGAGAGAGAGATGGGGTGGGATTGGGAAATGACTGCAGGTCGGACTCAAACCTGGGTCCCCATGGGCACTCGGACCCGGCATGAACGTCCGCTTTGACTTAATTCTTGATTTAAAAAATGAAACAGGAGAAAATATTGAATGTGAGTATTGATTCAATTGATTCAGAATGTTATTTCTGTGCAGCACTGATTGACGGACATATTTTGTATTGCTCAGGCAAAGGGAGGACATTAGAGAATATTCCATTAAGAGGAGTGTAAGATATCCATCGTATCACTTTCTATACTGACCATTGTGTTGCTCTTGATGATGAGGGAATAATTGTTTTTTAAAATCATATTGTCTTAATGAAAATGGATTTTGTCTTTTCAAAGAGGATGCAAACTGTTGCACTGAATTTTGCACTAGATTTCTTTGTGGTGTTCTTGTGAATGCACAGGAAAACGTAGGTTACGAATGTAACTATGGATCTGTGAGACCGAGGGATGACCGTCACTACGGTCTAAAAAGGAATGATCACCTTCGTTCTGCCTATCACCGAGACCATATGTCAAAATAGTCATGTCCATGACCTCCGGAAGCAGAACGACTTGCGTTAATAAATAGCAGAGAATGCTCCCGGGTCAGTCTCCTATCCCTGAACGCCTCAGAATGGTCCGAGCGACAAGGATAGTGACGGTCATCCCTCGGTCTCACAGATCCATAGTTACATTCGTAACCTACGATCTGTTTCGACCTCACTCTGACCGTCACTACGGTCTAAAAAGGGATGACACATACCAAAAGGGTCGCGAGGAACCCAGAATCAATGATTAAAACCTCGCTCGGTCACGGACATGAGGGCGGCATCGCCGACTGGAGGCGGGCGAGTGACATCCACCCTGTAAAAACGGGTAAAAGTGCATGGCGTCGACCATGAGGCCGCTGCACAGATATCGTCTGCTGCTACACCCCTAAGGGCAGCCCAAGACGTAGCCATACTCCTGGTAGAGTGAGCCCTCGTACCAGAAGGAATCAGTATTCCCTGCGCCGTGTAAGCATGGGAAATAACCTCCACCAGCCAATGCGAGAGTCTCTGCTTGGAGAGTGGAAGCCCCTGCCTTGCTGCACCGTAACAGATAAAAGCTGAGAGTGCGCTTTCCGCAAGGACTGAGTACGGGCCAGTTAGGCCCTTAAGGCCCTGACTGGGCACAGGGTCAGCAACTTGTAGTGCTGTGCCTGTGAGGTGGAAGAAGGCTGGAATTGAGTCACCTCCAGGACCTGGTTAATGGACTGCGGGTTAAGAACCTCTGGCAGGAAAGCTGGATTCGGCCAAAGTGACACGCTAGCACCTCCTGCCTGCCACCTAAGGCAGTCGTCACCAACGGAGAGAGCACACAGCTCACTGACACGTTTCGCAGAACAGAGCGCCAAGAGAAAGGCAGTCTTAAGCGACAAGGAACGCAAATCTGCATCTAAAATAGGCTCATACGGGCCTACAGTAAGTGACGTTAAAACCGTGGGCAGATCCCAGCCCGGTGCCCGCAAAGTGCGACCTGGACGCAACCGGCGGGCTCCCTTCAAGAACTGGCAAACCAAGGGATGCCTACCAAGGGGACCATTGTCCACACCCTGGTGAAAGGCCAAAATGGCCGAAGCATAGACTTTCACAGCACTGGCCGCCTTGCCTTGATCCAATTCGGACTGCAAGAAACGCAAAACGTGTGGCACGGGGCAAGCCGCTGGCTCGAGGCCCATGCCAGCACACCAATCTGAAAGATCCCCCACCTGAGTGCATAGCAAGCTCTAGTGGATGGAGCCCTGGCGTTATTTAGTGTGTCCTGAACAGACACATCTACCTGCCCAACGACGGGTTGAGTCGATTGGAGGCACCTCTGGGACCTTGTTCCCCTTTGGTGACTGACACAGTACTCACAAGAAGGTGTTGGTGTTGCAACACCGGCAGGAATCTCTGCAAGGCAAGATGGATGGCCTTCAGTTCGAGGACGTTGATGTGCTCCAACGTCCATGGGGGCTGCCACATGCCCCTCACCGTCAGGGACACGTCTGTCGAAATGACCGGTCTCCTGTGGGGAAGGCCCCCCAGTGGGACACCTCTGAGAAAGAACTCCCTGTCCCTCAAAGGGTGCAGGGCTCGAATGCAAGCCCGGGACACATGCAGCATCACCTGCCTGTTGCCCTTCGGGTGAAGACAGAAGGCATTGAACCAGCACTGCAGGGGGCATGCCCTCAGCAGGCCAAGAGGAACTACTGCTGCTGCTGCAGACGTCAAACCCAGCAGCTTCTGGACCCAGTGAGCGGTCACAAGACCGACCAAACTGAAATGACCCAGCATGCCGAGCAAGCGGTCTGCTCTCCACGGAGTGAGAGACGCCGCCATGCCGACTGAGTCGAGAAGGACACCAAGGAACTTCGCCTGTTGGCGGGGTTGCAGGTCGGCCTTCATATGGTTGACTGAAGTCCAAGAATTAAATGTGGGCCATCTTGAAGGGCAGCACCTTGAGATAACAATTCAAGGGCCTGAGGCTGAGAACGGGCCGAAGACCGCCGTCCCTCTCGGGAAGAATAAAAGAACCCAGAAGCAACTCTTGAACCTCTTTGGCAAATACTGACATTAAAAAAGGGGTCTTGTAGGACGTTACCTTGACCCCTGAAAACACAGGGGGGCGCCATCGAACTTGCAATCGGCAACCACGAGCCACCGTGGCTACGTCCCAAGGGTCTGGGACAATCCTCTCCCAGGAGGTCTGTGACAACTGGGAAGGACAATCGATGGGCACCCATGGAATGCTATGCGGGAATGCTATGTGGGACCGCCACCGCGGCCCGCACCCCTACCTGTGCCTCGCCATTGACCCCCTCTACCCCTGGAATGGGAATATGGGGCCGATCTCTGGTCAGGTGGATGAAATTGCCAGTCACCAGAGGCCTGTGGGATATAACCCCTCGGCGAAGGCCAGGCCGGCAGCCGCGGCCTATAACCGCCTACAGACGGTTGATCAACGCTGACCGTTGAGGCAGGCCTACGGCACACATGCTGGACAGCTTCCCTCGACGCTGCAGCACGTTCAGCGCGGTTGAGCACCTCCTGGGATCCTGGGTGGAAAACATGCCCAGGGACAACTGGGAGATTCAGCAGCTCCTGCTTGATAGGCTCTGGCAGGGAGGTCTGTGCCAGCCAAACCTGCCTGCGGCACAACACCGCGGAACCCATAGCATCTCCCACATCACGTGTCAGCTGGGCGTGGGATGACAGAGCTGCATCCAGCAGGGCCCTGGCGTCCTGGTCGTCCCGACTCAGCGTCTTGCGAAGCAACGCCAGCGTAATGGCCAGAGCGTTACCCATCCGGGCCGCTCGTGCTGCTGCATTAAAAGTACGAGTGGCCAGGCGGTCCGTCTTCGCGCACTCCTTACGGGGGCAGCGTGGATTGGGTGACACACCAGTGAGGCCCAGAGATGTCAACGCGGCCATTGACTGCTCGACCGGTGGCATGTCCCCGAGTCCAGTCTTCACGGGGTACGTGGCCGTTGCTAGCTGGCGGCAGCCTGCATTGAACTGCGGGCGCTGCGTCAACTTACCCCATGACGACCTCAGCATTGCCGTGTAGTCAGGCGGCACCGGCACGGGGGGTGGTGGGGTAGCACAAGGGATGCCCTCCCATACACCTACCATGGGAGCCGGAGCAGGTGTGGGCGCCTCAAGGCCCATGATGTTCGCAGCGCTCAGCACCCGTGCCATCAGGGAGCTGACGGGGACCTCCCCCGCCCCCACGGAGCTGTCACCCAGCACTGCAGAGCCCGTCTGCAGATCGCCCATGAGGTCGTCTCCTGTGTGGTCTGACTCTGTTCGGGGAGCATAGAGGGATAGCACATCCGCATCGCCCCGTTCCTCCTCCTCACCATGGCTCTCAGGCCTGGATGAGAGGGTGCCCTCCTGGCCAGGGGGCAGGGTGTCTTGAGAAGAGGCCTGGCGATCTACCAGCCGGTCCATCTTCTGTGCCAGAGCCTGGAGAGCAGAGAGGATCTGGAGCGACTCCGCGCTACCACCCTCGGTCACTGCAGCCGTCGCCAGATGCTCAGCAGGACGCTCAGCCGGACGCTCAGCCGGACGCTCAGCCGGAGTGGGTGCAGCTCTCTGGGACGGCCTGTGGGGGGACCCACGCCGTCGGTCCCGCTTGTGAGTGTGCTTACGGCCATGCCCGCTGAAAGGGAGTGGCTGGACAGGGGAACGTCGCCTCTCCTGTCGGCCCTCATGCACGTGGCCGCATATCAGGGCGGCCCGGCGTTGTCTCTCACCCCTGGAGAGGTCGCAGGCGGCGCTGCAGGGGTGGTCGACGTCCTCCAGGACGTGTGCAGCCCCAAGACACATGGGGCACTCCCTGTGTCCATCACTGGCACTCATGGAGGCGCTGCAGATCCTGCAGCAGTGTGACGCCATCGCAGGCCCAAGAAGCCCAGGCGGTGTCGATGACTGGAGCCCTCCTCGATCAGTCCACCAGGGTATTCCGGTGGCCCGCACCAGCGCACGAATGCACCTAGCAGGCGCACACTAGCCCCACCAGCTGCGAACAGCGGTCTAGGGTGCCACAGAACCAGAGAGGTGGCCCGCACCAGCGCACGAATGCACCTAGCAGGCGCACACTAGCCCCACCAGCTGCGAACAGGGGTATAGGGCGTGGCAGGGGAGGCGACACAGAGGAGCACTGCAGCGATCAAACAAGAAGCACACAGTAACAGCACAAAATAAAGCCAAAAAACAGGCTATACAACAACAGAGAACACCCCAGAAATAAATCCAGGTACACCCAAATAATAAACCACTGCACAAGCAGGCTATAGTAACAGAAAATATTACAGCAACGTGATTACTTACCGTGCTACAATAAATAATAAACTCCTCCCTGCACAAGCAGGCTAGAGTAACACAATATGACAGCAACGGAATTTACTTACCGTGCAACCAACAATAAACCTCTCACTGCACTAAGCAGGCTAGAGTAACACAAAATATGACAGCAACGGTATTACTAACCGTGCAACAATGTAAATAATAAACCTCTCACTGCACAAGCAGGCTAGAGTGACACAATATTACAACAACGTAACTACTTACCGTGTAATAATAAACAAACAATAAACTACAGCGCTAGGTGGCCTGCAGCAAACTGACAGGCCAACACAAAATCCGGCTGCCCAATGCAGTAACACAATAGATAACAGGCAGACTTACGAAAAACTTCGGCTGCAACGACAACAAAGCACAGAAGACCGCACGGCGGCCCACACCAGTGCGCGCACGCACCTAGTGGGCTCGCACAAAGCCCACGGCTGCGAACAGGCGTCTAGGCGCAGTATAAACAACACAAAATAGCCCGGAAACTAGCGCTCAAAACAACAATCTAAGCTAAACAAAGAGCTAGCTTAGCTGAAAGGAAAAACACACTACTCCAATCCTCGGGGGCAAAATATGCACCCGTACCACGTAGGTAGCGAATTACGTTAGTAGTGTAAAGTCTTACCTTTCGGAGTCTCTTCAATACTCACAACACAGGTCTCTGAGGCGAGAAGGAAAAAGAGACTGACCCGGGAGCATTCTCTGCTATTTATTAACGCAAGTCGTTCTGCTTCCGGAGGTCATGGACATGACTATTTTGACATATGGTCTCGGTGATAGGCAGAACGAAGGTGATCATTCCTTTTTAGACCGTAGTGACGGTCAGAGTGAGGTCGAAACAGATCCCCCATGACCACAGTAACTGTAGCAGAGGCAGTGGGGGCAGCCCTATGCCCTCAGTCTTTTCCATGACCATGCGATCAATTGAAAGTTAATCAAGTCAATGGGATAAAGCAAAAATGGAAAGTATGGTCCAGAATTTAAAGGAATGACTTGAGACAGCTTGTTTGTACATAAGTTAAGTGATAAATCTTTTATTTGACCACAAACACAAAGCCTACCTGATGACCTGAGTTAGATTTCACTGAAACAGGTTTGGGGGTTTAAGGTAGCTGACCTAAATACAGATGGTAACGGAAACTACACAGAATTGGGTCTTCCAGGGGGGTATTCCATCAACCTCGCTAAACAAGGCGGCGCTCAACAGAAATAGCCTGACTTGAACTAGTGTAGACTTCCACTTGAAGCTAAAGCCGTTCCATTAACTCAAGTTAGCTGCATCTTGCCCTCGTTTATTCAAACGAGGCTAAAATCAGCTTCATGTCTGCTCGTGCACGAGGTAGAAAAGTAGACCAAAACCATAGATTGACGAAAAGAGGATGCATGTCATAAAATTAAGGCAAACTAGAAGATTTCAGTTCGATTTACAAGCGCCATCTACAGGATTTTCATCGGAAATAATCAAATTGAACAACTTAAAAAATAGAAGGAGAAACTTTTTTCCGACAGTGCTAGTTTCAAAGAATTTCTGAAAATTATGCAACTTACATTGTTTGAACTTGATCTGTGTGTGGTCCAAGGAATCTTGCGTCTCTGCTCAGAGTACGTCTTTCGTGGTGTCATGCGTACCCCCCTGGCATTATTGCCTTTAGCTGTTATGAATACAGTGCATGGCATGCTGTAAGAAAACAAACTTTATATAGTATATACAATACTAAATATGTTAAAAAAAAACATTTTATAAAAATTGACAAATTATACAGGCCCACTAAGAGTACCTCATGAGATACTGGTACAAGAACAGATAGCTTTTTTGGTCATGTTAAGTTATCCTCCCATTTTAAAGAGGATGTTATTGTTGTGCCTAAATACCTAAAACTGTCCACACAATCCACCTCCACTCCACTGATGAACAAGGGCAGGGACGCCTTCCCACGTCAATCACTACGCTACCTCAGAATAATAATCTGCGTCAGATTTTTTTTTCATTTTTTTTAGATATTCAGGTTTAAAGTTTTAGCACTGCAAATGGCAAAACTGACAAATGAAGCACAATAGCACCATGAGTTACATACACCATAAATGTATTCTACATCTGAGATATCAAAATTCTACATGAATTGTAAATCAGGGTTTTTGAAACAGGTAAATTGTAGATAGAACCTTATACTGTAGCTCCAAAACAGCCGCCTTGGAATTATAAGGTTATACCTTCTAAAACAGAAAAAGGAACAATGATTATCAAATAATTGTAACTTTTTATTAATACATACTGTTAACATTTTCAATTTATATTTAAAAAGTGTCTTTTATTGTTTAACATGTTAAATCTTACTTAGTATGCATTCACACTTACTGCTAACACAATGCTTTTTTTATTTTCAGCTTTCTTATTCAAAATAACATCACATACTATTACATACTATTCATTTATTAACATACATAACATATAGCATTCTTGAAGCTTGAGTGTATGACGTCAGTATTCTGAAGATATTTACAGTTGGATATTGGATGTGAGAAGAAAAAAAAATAGTCTTCCTACAGTGCATTTCTATTAGTATGTGTGAAATGAATGTCCCACACTGGGAATACTGCAGCTGAAGAAGACTTGAAGAAGAATCTGTCTATTCACATTTTTCTACCAGCCATTGATAAGTTGATTAAATTTCTATATTAACATGTTGTATTAAAGAAAATATAGGCTAGAAATGATCTCTTTGTTTGTGGTTAGAAGAAATTAAATCGGAATCGGAATCGGCTAAAATCGGTATCGGCAGGTCAAATTCTATGAAAAATCGGAAATCGGAATCAGGCAAAAATTGCAATCGGTGCATCTCTATATAGTAACATAGGGATTGTGGTAATACTAATAGTTTACTATTGTTGGTTTACATGTGACTGTGGTCCTGTTCGTTTGTTATGTAGGAGAAATTACAAAAATCTAAATACATGTAAAACTGCTCAAATGTGTTCAACAACCAGTATTTACTAAAAGGTGCATAATTTGACGTTATTGCCATCCTGTGACGTCATAATATGCAAATTAGATGAGTAAATTGACCCCCTTCATAAACTTTAGTTCATACCCAATGATTTTCACATTTACAGTAGGACTTTATCTCTGACCACTTTCAAGCCATGGCCTTTTGAAATTTTTATGCAAAAATCCAAAAAAACCCGGTCGGTTAGAGGGTTAATTCGGAATTAAGTTTGATTCCGAATAATCATTTTCAAGCGGAATAACAGTTTACATTGTCTCTTTTAAAGCGGAATTAATTGTTATTCCGAATTAACTTGGTTTTATTCTGAATTAAAGCTCTCATGTAACACCGTGTCCTAATTGTAAGCGACTGCGCGACTGTCGGATAGTTTGTGTCCACATTGTATGCGTTAACATTCTTTAATGAACCTTTGTTACGTCGTGAAGAAGTTAATGTCAAGGCGGCGCGACGCGACTAAAATAGAAACGCACAGCGCGACAAAAGAGGGTTGAAGAAGTCGCGTAGCAAAGCAACTTGTCGCGTTCGGTCGCATCGCGTTCAGTCAGGACATTCCAATTGAAAATACAGGGATGGAATTGATTTTGTTGCACGCATTCGGTCGTGTCGCTTGCAGTTAGGACACGGTGTAACGCAGCAACTGAGAGCAAGGCGAAATTTATGTTGTGTGGAAACCCACCGTAATAGCTTGTTCTTCGTGGTTGGCCGCTGTCCAATCAAAACAATCTAAGTGATTTGATTGGATGTTGTGCCGAATAAGGGCATGCTCTCTGTCACACGTGTTGGTTGCACACACATAAACAGAGATAGATCAGTCCGTGTCAACATACCTTTTTATCTTTGGGGTTTTTATGGGAAATAGCAAGTCTTTACAAGTCAATAGGCGCAAGTCCAATGAAAGTCACAAGTTATTGATGTTAACGTCCAAAGTCAAGTTGCAAGTCTTTTTATATTTTGTCAAGTCTAAAGTCATCAAATTCATGACTTGAGTCTGACTCGAGTTCAAGTCACATGACTCGAGTCCACACCTCTGGTGCAGTGAGATGTGACGCATTAGGCGCGTTCAAGATGGCTGCGCAGCACAAAAACTGCAAGATGCACGTGGTTAAAAATCTGTCCACGATGGTCTAGATGGGTGTGTTTTCGACTCGGCAGTCGGTATCACATGGCCTCAACTTATCGCGGGAGCAAGGCGTGGCAAGGCGGCTGCTCAGCAGCAGCGCAGCCGCCCTGTAATCTTGCTCCCGACCAGGCTAACAGCCAAGCTAAGATAATTCTAATGGTAATTACATTGTGTGATTGGTTCTGCTAGCTGTCATTCAAATCAGACCTCTATGCGATTTTTTCAAAGAGCTGTATTCCATTTATATATTATTTGCGACTTACTCGCAAAACACAGCAGAATGTCTGCCTAATACCATATGGATGTCATTTAAATTATGGTGGCCTTATAATTAATAACATACTCGTTGTTTGCTTCTTTTTTTACGGACGTTTGATGAAGCCTACTGTAGTAGTTGATTGGAAGTGGAGGGGACATTTTTCGAAGGTGTTTTCAACTAATTCGGCTTTTAAGACAAATTAAGATATCTATAGTCATACTGTGTGCATCTTTGCGGTGGCGAAGCGCTTTCTTAATGACGTTGCGTGCCGAGACAAGGAAGCTCTCACACGTGGGTGCATACGTACATTTGCATTTTGGTCTGCCACACCTACTCCCGCTATGTAACAGAAATAATCATGATTCCCACCCAAAAAAGTACAACTTTACCTCGTTGTTAGTCTATATCAAAAGCGGTTGTTCACTTTGTGTGCAAGACGCTATTTTTCGCGTCTTTTTTATTCCAACCGTGAGTTATTTGGGGGAGAAACGAGAACGCGCACACATACCGAATAATTTACACCTGGCTTGACCTAGCCGCCTCAACTCATCTGCGCTCAGCATTAGTGAAACGTATTTAGCATGTTTACTGGTAACACTTTATAATAATGGTACATGAATTCTCATGAACTAATGCATGAATTAATGCATGAATTACGCATTAGTTAATCCATTAATATATCATGAATCATTATGACTTAACATGAATTCACTGATTGCCATTAATGAATTAATAAATAAATAACTCATCATCTTAAGCATTAAGTACGGTTGGCACATCATCATGAATCATGATTAATTAAGCATGATCATGATGACTTTTTGTCAGACAAAATTTTGGACATCACTGTCATGGAGAAAAAAGAAAAGTAATTACACATGAATTCATGTTAACTAAATGACATGAATTATCATGAGTTAATTCATTAACTCATGCATTAATTACACATGAAAATCTCATTAATAAACATGAATTAATAGTATGTCATTAATGACATCAGGTATGGACAACAATTCATCTTGAGCATTAGGTACAGTGGGTAAATCATTATGAATATGATCAATTACACATGATCATGGTGATTTCTAGGTTTTTGAAATCTGCTCAAGGGGTAAGTAAACTATACATTAACTCATCATGAACTAATTAAGACCATTTTCAGAGAATATCGAAGAATCCACATCGTTCAAATATAGGCATGTCCTCATTAGCTAAGCATTATCTTTTCATTAGTTAATCATGTCTGTGGCCCCTCAGATAAAGTGATGAACAGGTGGTGCTTTAAATGCATGAAGTTTGAAGTCATGCAAAAATGGTCAATTTACATTAATTAATGATGAATTACTCATGAGTTCATCATGTTTGTGGCCCCTCACCTAAAGTGGTAAATGGACCCTTCTTTATCACTGGCCAAAGAAGTGATTTTAAAAAGAAATAAATTGTTATATTACATGAATCAAAGATTAAGTGCTCATGAGTTCATCGTGTGTGTGGCCCCTTAACTGAAGTGGTAAACAGGTGTTTATTTAACATTGATGAATAGTGTTATTAACAATGAAGAAACTGATATTTAATTTGTTATTTTTAATTCCTGCCAACAGGCGCATCAGTGCATGAATCCTACACACATCAAAACACTACTTTTCATACAAAGTTGTAGCACACGAACAATGAAAGAAACAATCCAAGGTTCAAATCAAAGGTTTAAACCTATAAACTTATTTAAAGTTCAACCCAGTCTCATTCTCAAAACGTTTCCCTGGGAAAATGTTTGCAGACCCAGCAAAACGTACCTCTAGGTACATTTCCAAAACGTACCTCCAGGTACATTTCCAAAACGTACCTCCAGGTACGTTTCTGATGCCAGCAGGGGGTGCTAAAGAGCGACGTTTACACATTGTTTACTACAGTTAGGTCTGGTCAAATATTCAAATGTAAACATGACAAATAAAGTATCACAGTATCAAATCCCTCACAATACAAAAACAATGTCATGGTGAGAGCAAATTCAGTTCCGTTGGATTCAAATAATAAGCAAAGTCCCTTTTGGTATAAAAGAAAAAGTAGAAAGTCTCGTTTGGTATAAAAGTAAAATTCAAACGTCCCTTATGGTATAAAAGCAAAATTCAAAAATAGTTTCCGATGTGCTCCTTCCTGCGTGGGAAAATAACTGCTTATCCGTAATCCACGTGCGATGCTGGAAGTTCACGCAGACGGGGAAGAAACCTTGCAGCAGTTGGCCACACATTCCAAAACGTACCTCCAGGTGCATTTCCAAAACGTACCTCCATGTACATTTCCAAAACGTACCTCCAGGTACGTTTCTGATGCCAGCAGGGGGTGCTGCTGGGTGGGTGGTCGACACGCGTAATCTCTTGGGACAGGCTCGCCATCGTAGTTTGTCTGAAATCCACTGAATCTCTATCCCGTAAGAAGAACCTAAGAATCTACACAGAAAAGAGTAACAGTTACCATCAGACATTTATTTTCTATGAGATCTCATTTAAACTTTATTTTCTTATAGCATCAAACTCTCAACAGGCATAACGCCGTAATACTGCCATAAAAGGATCTCAGCTGCAGCAAACTAGCACAATTTAATAGAATAGAATAGAAGAATATATACTTTCTTGATCCCGTGAGCCGTGAGGAAAATTTGTTTCTCTGCATTTAACCCAATTTAACCGAATTAGTGAACACACACACACACACACACACACAAAGTATCTTGCCTGTCACAAATTTTCGCAGGCGTATTTTGCGTGGTGACATGCTCTGAGGGAACCCAGCGTAATGGTGCATTCCATTTAGTGTTGGCAGTCTCGTACGTTTACCCGCCCGACATGTGAGAATTAGTGGCTAGCGTGAACGCTGGAGTTTGTAGTCTTTTGGGAAAGAACATGGATGCCACCAGGGCAGCAACTGTCTCTTAGTGCTGGACATTTGTCTAGAACACAAGCAGCTGTCCCTCATTCTCCCTTTTTGGGTATGGTCAATGGGAATGAATAATAAAAACATTTTTGGGCAATTTCAACAAGTGCTGTCGCATTTCTAATGAGCTAGATGGGCATTAGCAGGCTAGCTAGTCATTGTTATTGTTGTGTGCTAGCCTCTTTAGCAAACCAGCTGGAAAACAAATCATTACATTGTATTGCACGCACAGCAAGACCGTTAAATGTATGAATTGGTGACCAGAATACAAAGAAAACACATGTCATCTCATCTCGACTATGGGCGCAGCCATGTTTGTTTACAGGTCGTAAGCCCAACTCGGGGTACTCGCAAGTACTCCGAAGTAAAGGGGGCGTTCCTCTGTAAAATGCCGCAAGAAAGCTGGGTAATTTACACTTTACAACTCGGGCGGGTGACTTACGATACAAATGGATCGCAGGGTTAGTCCATGGGCCAGACAACGAACGTGCAAAATGATCGGCCTACCTACAATTATTTCGTTTGCCTACAAAAACTACCTGCAGACCAACAATCAAATCGCTGTGTATAGAACTTGTGGATCGAAGATAACAGACAGGGAAGCCATAACGTCTAACTTTTTCCGGCATTTCAAGTTACATAAAGAAAGGTACGTTTTGAATGAATGTCATCAGCTAATCAGCTTTGTTGAATGAATCAGCTAAGTAACTTACGCTAGCAACTAGCTGCATGTTTTTCAATGAGACTGTACATTTCCTCAACGTCACCTTTCAAACACTAGGGATATCTGCAAACTCTCGCTGGTTCATACTAATATAGATATCCAACACTGACTGCAAAAACAGAAAGCTTCACTGAGGAGAGACGTTTAAAATGGAAAAACTCAATTAAGCAACACTGACCATGTTTCAGTCACTGTGGACATCTGGTCTGACCGAAAGCAGAAGGGATTCCTTGGTGTCACTGTGCACTGGATAGAGAACGCAGAGAGGGTACAGCTAAAGGCTAATCTCTTGGCCTGCAACCGCTTCAAAGGCTCTCACACTGCTGGATGTATCTGTGACCATTTTGAGGCAATATGTGATGTATACGACATCAAAGCTAAATTGGACTATATCATTAGTGAAAATGCTGCTAACATGCGAAAGGCATTCACTGTGTGCTTCCCCAGTGAACAAGAGGTTGATGATGACGGAGATCATCTTGATGACCCTGAGCGGCGGTGTCTGGTGTCACTAAACCCTGGAAGATCATATGGCAAAGAAACAGCGCCTGCAGTGTTTTGCACACGCACTGCAGCTGGTGGTGGAAGACGGTTTGAAAGAAACAAAAGGGGTATGTCCTTCTCTTCCCAAATTATCAAAACTGAGCTCACTGCTACACACAAGCACAACCTTCAAAGATCTTTTTGATTATGAATTTGGGGAGCAGAAAGGCATCCCTGCTGCAGTGAAAACGAGATGGAACTCAACACTGAGGCAAGTAAAGGCAGTCCTTCAGTGCGATCACCTAAAACTATGTGCTGTACTTGAAAAGGCCGAGCATAAGGAGCTGTCACTCACACCACGAGAATGGAATCTGTTGAAGGAGTTGGTGGACATCTAGAAACCGTTTGGGGAAGCAACTGATTTGACGCAGGGGGAGAAGGTCATCACAATTAGTGCAGTTATTCCATCTGTCTTGTCCCTCAATCACCACCTCGAGAAGCTGAAGCCTCAAGTTCCTTTCCTGGGCATACACTGTGCGATTTTTGGCCCATTTTGCCACAATTTTTGAGTCGTGCGACTATTTTGGGGATCGGGCCGAATTTTGGCTCAGTCGTGCGTCTCGCATTGTGTAGTATACATGGGGTAACGAGAAGCGATCGATCGGGAGAATATCAAACCTGTTTGAAATCCTGGTCGCCCCTCGTGAGTCTATCGCACTGTTGAAGCACTGTTACGAGACGATTTACGAGTTACGAGCCGACCATCGGATCGTGTAGTGTGAGAACAGGAATCGTGAGCTGACCCTGCAAATTCACTCGTACGGTATGAGCAGCAGCTGAATACCGCGATTGAAAAAATTGCACAGTGAATGCCCAGCTTTAGCAGCCTCGTCAGTCTCCAGGCATCCCTGAAAAAAAGATTCCTTGAGATTTTCATTAATGTGAAAATGGCTCAGTCTCAAGAAGGAACCACTGCCCCCTTTTCAGACACAATCTACTGTACCTGAAAGCAGCGGCCTTGGATCCAGCCTTTGCTCTGCTGTGGGTAGAGCCCCATGGGCTGGTCAATCGTGACATCAAGGCAGAGGTGGCACAATGACTTAAAGGTAAATATTATTGACTTTAATGCAACTTTTTAACATTTTGATCGTAATCTGATCTAATTGACTAACAATCATTACATCTTTCAGTCTAAAACTGTCACCAACATCTATGTAATAAGGGCTCTTGTTTCTGCTGTCGTTGTTACATTTATTTCCAGAATTGATCCAGCGAGATGCTGCAGAGACTGAGCAACCTGTGCCTCTGCCTGATGAAGAAGAGAAAGAGGACATTGGAGAAGGAGAAGGGCTGTTTGCTGCATACCATAAGAGGCAGAAAAAGGATGTAGGGACCACACCAGCAGTACAGCTAAGTCACTACTTTGACATTGCAGAAGGACAGAATGCCTTTTTCTTCAAGGCACTGTACATGAAAACTCTTCCGAGTGGCCATTAGAGTCTTGGTAGTGCCTGCATCTAGTCCTCCAGTGGAGTGAGTTTTCAGCCATGGTGGCATCATTCTGCGTCCCCATCGTGCACAAATGACTGACAGACTTTTGGCCAATCTAATCTTTTGCAAATGCAATGCAGCGTAGGGCCTTGACAGAAAAGCATGTTATGTTCATGTAGTGTAACGGCACCATCAAAGCCATCGATATATCAAAGTTGCGACACTACCATTGACTCCCGTGTACAAAAAATGGCGGCACATCCGGTATGTCATGGTCGTTCAGTAGTTCCTTTCAATGGGAGAATGAATGAATATCTCAGGTGTTATAATAAGACTTTTCTACATGACTTATGGTCGTGTGCATAATAATGCATTTTCAGCAAGTAATATATTGTGATGTTGGTGAACTGATTGATGGGACTAATTGGATTGTTAATCGAACTGCGGGATTAATGGGACTGATGGGATTGTTAATTGGCTGGGCCAGGTGCGGCTGATTGGGACTAACAGAGAGAGCTGACAAAAGGTAGCGTGAGAGAGGAGACGGGAGATCACCTGGCGGCTGCGGTTCGACACTCTTGGGTGCGGGAGGGTGTCGTTCGCAGTCATTTAGGATTGCCGGCGACGAAGATAGTAGTCCAGCTGGTTAGTCGTTCCTGTGGCAGGAGGGGAGGTTTGTTGCCTCCTGTAAACAGTTAGGGCCGGGGCCTTAGAGGAGTGTGGAGCCGCTTCTAGTCTGCGCCGTCTTGTGTTTCATGTGGGGTGAGCTAACGATAATAACTTTCTCCACGTTTGCGCTGCTCAGCCTGATTTGTCAGCGCCACGAACTCAGACCCCAGGGGGGGTTGTCGCCGGTCGGCGAGTTAAGTAACATTTTAGTCTGTGTTTGTCTGTGTGTGTGTGTGTGTTGTGTGAATGTTCTTAAGGGTGCATTGAGGGGGAGGACAAGGGGTAGTGGGTCAGTTGCATACGCAGATCATTTAGCTTCTCTTATTGGGTGGGTTGCCGTGTGTAATTGTGAAGTGATCCAATTTGCAGTGCTTCTCTTACGGTGAGCGCCAAGTGGCGGTGTGTAATTTAAGAGTGTGATTGGTTGGTTAGACTTGAGTGATGTAATGAAGCTTTGATCCTGCTGTTGGTTGCTGTCTGCTATTTCCGTAGTCGAGCCCCTGCACATTTTAAAGCAGCTTATTGAGATGTCTATGAATTAATAAATAAAGATTGTTATATTGGTTATACATCTGGTTGTTTCATTTACAGGCTCTGGTGTTTATTGTAAATTATTAGCAAAATAAAGAAAACCCACATTTATTACAATATGTATGTGGAGATGCAGTTTATAGTAATTTTCATTGAGTATTTACCGTAAATATTAATGTGATCGCTGCTGTCAATCCCGTAGTAAACCAGGGACCAAATGAACTACTGAGGCTAACCACTAACCACGTGACCGCTCTAATCTGGCTCTAACATGGAAGTCAGGCTTTGGGCACCATTGGTAACTGCACCATTGCCTTCTGACAACTTTTGTGTTCTGGGATTGTTTGTTGACGAACCTCCTCCGCATATTTGATCACTCCACGAGAAACTGTGGAAGGATCAGGCAGCAGTTGCCTAGCATCCACACAGCCAGTTCGAGCACCAACATCTATTACAGAGACCCTATGCAACTTTTTCATAGTCATAGAATCGCTTAGAAATCGTTGTTTTGCTTGACTGACCAGTTTCATCGAAAACAGTAATATTTCCTCCCGCCCCTAGTATCCCTATTGCAACCTTGCCGTTTCTGCAGGAGACGATCGGTCCTTGTTTACATCTGGAAGTCTGAGACGCGTAAGGAACAAGAAGATCCACGCTTGCAATTTATAAATATATATATAGCCTATATGTGACCATTCAAAGCGAAATCAGTCGTTTTGCGCACAACGTTATTTTGAGAAAACCAACAATAACAAACTTCCGGGTTAAAATGTTGAATTTCACGTTTTCGCACAATTCGACTGTATACAGTCTACAGTTTCATATCGTGAACGCATTTCACGGAAAAACATACGTTTTGACTGTTAAACCTGGCGAAGATTCAACTCATTTGCTGTCATTCCCGTTGTGCATGCGCCGCTTAAAAAGGTGATTTCTCCTCTTCTGGCATATCGTGACAGGAGAACCATGTCAACTTTGGATGCGGTTATCTTAGCGATAGTTTGTGTAATACCCTCAAAATACATATCGTTGGAAAGCTTAGTTTATGGCCGTTCGCGTGAGCACAATAACTTAATTTAATAAATTTTTCCGAAACGACTGGTTCCGCTTTACAGGGTCACAAATATGTATAAATATATGTACGCTAAAGCTGTAGGGGAAGCTCTGAAGAGAAATATGCAAGCATAAAACGAGCGAAAACGAAAACCGAAACCGGAGATGAAATCGCCAATCCTTCATAATAGTTTCTCTTTAACCCCTCCGCTAATGCAAAGCGTCCCTCACCATGTACTGCTTCAAAACGTTGAATATCGTTGCATACAAAATTCATGCACAGTCTGGTGATGGCGTCCTTGTCCTCTTTGCGAGGCACCCCGAGTGCTTCTTTTGAAATAGGTTTTCAATGGAAGTAGATAGTTTGACAGAACTAACACACTTCTCTATATGCTTCTTCAGCGACGAAGTTCCACATTTGCGGCAATCATACACAAAAACCTTCAGACATGTCTTATAGGCAGTGAAGCCGTCAACAATGTTGTTTTCATTATCTGAGATAACTCCGAAATGCTTCCACACATCGGACTTGAGTTTAGTCGAGATATTATCCACAACTCTCCACTTGCGGAGGACATTAACACTTTTTTTCTTTTCAACTCCTTGGGAATCAGATTTGAACTGCAGGAGATTGCATGCGTTGTTTGAAAATGAAAGTGGCAGAGAATTCTGGGAACACGCATGCAGGCTTAAACTAATGTGGATTTGAAATTGTATCATCTTGAAACAAATGGGGGTAAAGTACTAAAGTAAACCGCAATAAGACCCGTGATCTCCTGCGTTCGAACCGACCCAAACCCGTATCCGACACAGATCAAAGTATTTCACCCATTTCATTAAAATTTGCGGGTAATCCACGGGTACCCGACTCAGGACTCTGATGTGCGTTTTCTTTGTGATTCACAGCATGTTTGCCTTTCTTTCATCGCACATTCTGTTGTCATTGCAATGTAATCATATTTCCTATTTTGTAGAAGTCCAAGAAACATTGTTCCCTTTCAGTAGGTGTTACTTTTTGTGCACATTTAAATTTACAACAGACGCCACACTTTTTCTGTGATATTATTATTTTGGCTGGAACTTTCACATTGCTTGCATTTTTGTACTTTGCCTTCTTGATGTAGTCTCTTGCAAATACTTCCCTTGGATATATTTGGATTTGATGGTCTTTTTCTTTGGTTCTGAGCTGGTAAGTGCATGTGCCCCCCAACTCTTCCCCCAAAGATGTCTGCAGCCCCCAATTCATCCTCCACAGTCCCAACCAGGTTGTCTGCAGACCCAAACTCCTCTTTCAGGGTCCTTAACTCCTCCTCCACAGCTCCTACCTCCTCCGCCACCATTCTAGAAATGTCCTCCGCAGTCACCAGCCCCCATCACTACCCTGTGGGGAAATTACTGATATTATACCTTTACTGTAATCATATAGCCTACAGGGATGTACTGGTAACATAAGAGGTGGGTAAACTATGAGTTCTGTGATCACTGCACCACGTGGTATTTATTTTTTAACAGTACCAGTGGTATTTAATGGTTGCTAGAGTGTTGATGAGTGTACATTTGTGAATGTGGATAATACAGTGTGTATACAGTGCACCTAATCCTAACTCTAGCTCTTTGCTGGCAGCGCTGGCTTGAAGTTGACGGTGGGGGTCCAAAAAACCATGATGTGTTTTGTCATATCCTAAACACTTCAATAGAGCTCAAATGTTCACATCCTGTAGTTAAGTGGCTTTCAACCCTGTTTTCAACCCCTTTCTGCGGAACAAGATTCTGCCCCTGTTTTTCGGTCACTGGACATAGTGAAGTTAGCTGCCTTATGTGAGCGCATATTTCTCTGTTCCTTCTGTGCCTATTGTCTGTAAACATTGTCTAATTTAACAAGTGCTTGGATTCCTTTGCAGAAGATCTCATTTTGTTTTGATATAAATCTTGGTGTTTGCATTTGAGCCCAAGTCTGCATTCATGGCCTCCTCGACAGTCTGTTTATTTCACTTGATAAACAACAGCTCTTCAGAGTGCTGCAGAAATTCCATTCTCAGGAATGGGCCGACCCAGCATTAAATCCAGGCCCGGAATGGCTAATCGGGTGCTTCGGGAGGATTCCCGGTAGGCCGCTAACGTTTTGGGGGGGTCTGAATATTGCAAGCTCAAATATATTGTTAATTTGCCATACCCTCGCAGCACTCTTCAGGCCCGTTCACACTGCCAACATGGAGTGTGTTGTGTGTCCGTACTGTGGCTGCTGCGTAGCGTTTATATTATGTGCATTCATGCCAGAAAGGTATCTTATGGGGTTGCTGTAGCCATTCTGCCTATTAGAACAACTCTCCAGTTTTTCTTTTGAATGGAAACGCTTCCAACACACTTGCATGTTGCGAGTGAAATGAAAAATAGACACTGGTCCTGTTTCTACCACGCACATGTTTTTTGGAGTGGATCAGGCCGCGTCTGAGACGTGTGTGTCTCTCGCAGGTAGTGTGCACGATCTGACCTGTTAACAGGTCAAAATGAAAACAGACAGGTAACACAGCTGATCACACAAGTTTTCTGTCTGAATGGGACCTGTCAGTAACTTAGTAATTTAGTGGAATAAATTAGTAGCAACTCTGCAGTGACACAGCCTTGCCCTTGACTCTCATGTGTACATGGGAGACGTGTAGTAGGCTAATAGTAATTATCAATTTTACTGAAAGATAATAACCACCGGTATCAAAAACCCTCGAAAATGAAATGTCATTAAAATGTGTGTTGTGTCCTCCTCACATGGAAGATCTAACACTCCATTTCAGTGAGCAAGTAGCCCGTTGAGAGAAAATAGAGGAGCGTTCAAATTCGCCAGAGACACAGTAGAGAAAGTATGTGTGAACAGCGCTTGTCACTGTATAGCTGTGGTAGATTCCCTGTAGTAGTTCGGGTAGGCTATGCCATGTGCAGAAATAAAATTGCCTGGAATTGGTGAGTATTCAAGTCACATGTTTTCTCTGCTGAAGTTTATAAATGTGACTCTCCACGGCAAAACCAGTCGCTTGTCGAACAGGCGTTTCTGAGAAAAATGACCATTTATGTCACTTTTGCTAAAATCGTGGATTTTTTTTTGTGTGTGTTTTGAAACAGTGGGAGGTCTATACTGTACGGCCATGAATACATTTTGCCGAAAAACTTACCTTTTCTAGTCTAAAAACGTGAGTTTCTTGAGGTGAGAAATTCAATTCCAGCAGGAAGTTAGAGGCGTCTCGCTTTTGCCGCTCTATTCTAATATTTACGGTAAATGCACTCATTGACAAACCACCAAGCCATCCGCGTGCTGTGTCGTTGATACAAGTAAGTACCGTAAATCTTATAATAGCGGCGACCTTACAAAGCGTTCGTGAGTGTTGAGCCGACGGTTAACTTCAGAGGCAGATTTCTCCGTTTTTCTCTTGGCATGACAGGATGAACTCAACTCCTTTGAATGTTTATATTTCAGTAATGTGACGTTCAATTCATTAGATATAGGTATCGTTTTGAAGGTTGATTATGCCCCCTCCTGAAAACGTAATAACTATGATTTTGAAAATGTGGACAATGTGACTGATTTCGCCGTGTAATTTCCAGTTTCTACTCTAAAGTTGTTAAGTATTGTCAATATAAAATGAAGATGCTGTGTAATAGTATTTTATAACTTTACAGTACAGCATCACATGTACTCGAACTTTTCTTTCTCGTACAATAAGCGGCATGATGTATTGTCTGCTGCTGGTCATGATTGGAAAATAAGTCAAAGCAAGACTCCAGTCCAGTTCGCCATGTTTCTTTTTCTTCTGATAATGACCAGCGGGTAATGCCTTGTTCCTTATTGTTTTTATTATTTGCCTAACCTCATGTCCTTAATTAATTACTGCACATCCCTGCAACTCCTGGCCTCATAATGGTCTCTGTTACCCCTGTTAAGAACCAAAGGATGAGTTGAGAATGTGACTGTTTTTTTGTATAATTCTTGGATAGGCTACACGAGGTGGGAGAGTCTGGAGGGGTCTAACGTCTCCATGTCTCTGTTTGTTCAGTCTGTCTTCATATGTGTGTGTGTGTGTCTGAAAAAGTACCGTAATATCCTCGCCGCTATCACTAGGGGGCACTTTTTGTCTTTGCTGGCACCATAGAAACCAAGATTAGCAATAAATCACCCTAATACCTAGCCTGGCAAGTCAAACTACACATGGTCCAGCCCCCTGGCGTTTTATCGGAAGCCGAAGGTGAGCTAAGGCGTGCTCAAGGACTCCGTACACAGATAGAGCGTTCTGATTGGCTAGGCTGAACTCGAGCCTAGCGCAGGCTTGGCCTCAACGGTGCGACCCTAGACCATCCCGCTAGGCAAAAATATTTTTGGCCGCTAGAGTGCGTCTAGATTTCTAGGCTACCTAATACCTGCTGCTCTGAAGAAACATGGGGCAAAAGGTGATTTGTTAAAATATAATCACACAACTTTGTACATGCTCATGCAGGGTTTCCCACAGCGCTTTCCTGCTAAGGCGGCCGCCTTAACAACACAGGGCTGCCGCCTTAACTAGCGTCTTCAATAAATAAATATATTATGTATAGTGATATTCGCCGTATTACTCTGTCATGTTTTCTCCATGTCATTCCAAACCGTAGCCACTAGTCTCCCTTCTCTGTAGAACGCATAAAAAAAAGAAACTTTTTCAAATCGAGTTGGCCTATGCGCACAGGCAACGCGCTCATTCAGCATGAGTATTTGATATCAGGTCAGGTGCCACTGCCACACATATCTCAGTGACTGCGAACACAAATAGCCTAAACCTAGCTAGATTTGAAGACTCTCACAGGAATGGTTCTTTGTTGAATCTACCAAATGTGTGGGATGAGCGGCATAACACTTTTGAGCGCTTTTTTTTATCACTCGTCTACTATGAATGCATAGCCCACTGCATCTTGTAATTTGTTGTGACAAACACTTGTGCCATCTAGCCTACAGCTAACAACAACTTGTGACGGCTATTCATTCACGTGTTGTGAAATACTGAAATTGTCTGAGGTTTACACAGGCTATTTTAAACTTTAAACTGTAGCCTCTTGTCTCCCATGCCAGTTTCATTCATCCCGACTGGGCGGGACGCACGTTTCCGTTTTGTAGAAATAATTCCTGAATGTTTTTGTTCAGAGCTGAACATGCAACTGTATTTGACAGATGACAGATTTGGTTGCTAGTGACAAAATATTAGCGTTCAATGCGGTACGATCTCGCTAATTATGTTTTAAAAAGCATTAAAAACGTTCCGGCTCTCTTAGGCTATATGAGCAACAGGCACGCACAATATAGGATACAGCTTCAATAAAAGAATTGCAGCTTTAGGCTACTAAATCACAATTCACTAACTTTACCATACAGTCACAATGTTACATTTTCATACAGTTTCATCTTTATTTCATGGTATATTCTAAACTATCCACCATTACAAATATTCTTGGTTTTAATATAATATTATAATATTGACTGGCTTTAAAATATATCCTATGGTGCTATGCTGAGCAGTGCAAATGTTTTGAAAGATACAAAAGGCCCTGTATTGGAGTTGTAAACTTACACTTTTAAGGTATAATATTGTCTAAATTGTGTTAATGATGTTTAATTGGTTGCTGATACAATTAAATCTGATACAATTAATGTGAAATCCAGGTATATTGATGTCATTAGTGTCAAAATTAAACATTTTCAACATTAATGAAATGCTGACAGCCTACTAAATTTTTACTTCAGCTGACCTCCTTGTCTTAAAGTAAATCAGAAAAGAAGTTATTTAGACAAGTGTGTGCTAGACTGCTCCTGTAGCCAACAATCCCCTCTCTACCCTTTGGGAATTGAACTGTTATATCAGGGGTGGCCAACCAGTCTAGCATGAAGAGCCAAAAAAATTTTCACAAAACTCAAAAGAGCCGCACAACAAAAAAGGTGTCCACACTATAACAGCACAACATTAGGCCTACAGTTATAGCTCCTTTGTTTTTCATTTAAAGTAAGACACTTGGCAGATGCTCAATGATCATTGAAAAATGATCAGTAGTAAGCAACAAAGATCAGACACACATCAAATTCCCCCTCACTGAATGGCTTATTACCATGAGCAATGCTCCAACAACTGATAATGCAACGTGACCGTCAAGTGTTCAGTTAACTTTTAAAAAGAAAATAAACAAAAAGAAAACGAGTGACTGACGTCTATAGCCATTACCTTGTAGCCTACTTGCAAAAGTATGTAGGAAATGTTCAGGTTTGAAGCTTTATGAATCAGTGGCATACCAAGTACCAAACTAATGTGTAGGCTAGAAACATATCACCTCCGCAAATGAGGTTATGTTTTCATTGGGGTTTGTCTGTTAAGCAAGATGTTAAGCGGAGGCGCGAGATGTTAAGCAGGATGCGCGAGGCGGAGGTTTGCGATCTCGGAGTGCTTTTGGTTGGATTATTTTGACATATTAACCAGAGGGGTTATGCTACAAAACGATATCAACCTCCTTTTCAATGGCACGTGTTCCTTCTACTTACGTTTAGCTTCAGGGTATTCCTGATTGCAACAGCATTAAACCTGGCTGAGAATAAACACGTCTGCTTCTTTTTGGCAAATTCCTATCCATATCATTAGGCTACGGTAAAATTATTATTGTTAACTAATACTTACTTTTGGCAATAGGCTACTATAATAAAGGCTATTTTAAAAAGAAAAAGTTTAAGTCCGAGGAGAAGTGAGAACATCAGTTGAGCAGCCGCGAGCCGCACGAGAGGAGGCAAAGAGCCGCATGTTGCTCGCGAGCCGCGGGTTGGCCACCGCTGTGTTATATGATCCTTGGTGATGTAAATTATGAAAACCCCTTTCTTTGGTTGGTCTTGATGCGGCCTTGACTCCTTTAAGACTCGGTCTCGACTCAGACTTGCTTCCTAAAAGACTCGGTCGTTGTCACTCGGTCTCGGCTGCAGTTAAACCAACGGTCTCGACCCCCCCCACCACCCCCCCATCGTAGGGCAGTGGCGGCGATGCGACGGGGGCGATGCGGCGGGGACGCTACGGCGACGCCCCCTTCCCCTGAACAGACACCACCTTAACTAACACATTTTCTGGGGGAAACCCTGTCATGTCTTATCATGTTTATTTAGAAGATCACAGAACTTTGGCTAAGCTTAATTCTTGGTCATCTTTATTTCTTGAATTACATAGATTACATGTGCCATTAGCTGTAGCCTATGGTAGGCTATATTTTGGAGAATGTTCTGTGCCTAGGTATCTGCTCTCTTGCTGGTGATTGGGCAAAGATGAGAGAGCCCTGACTGTTTCTCCTCAGTGTCCGTCAGGCTACTGTTTCACTATCTGGCGAATGATCACTGCAGCCAGGATAATGCCAGCAAGCTGAAAATGACAGAAACATGTTCACATTCAGTAAACAAAATTTTGAAAATTTGTTCATTTTCATTTAAATTGTTGTTGTTGGTCTCTTTCAGACTCCAACTTAAGTGTAGTTTTTAATATCACACCATTTTTCTCACCTCAAAGGCAACAACGCCAAAAGCGGCCGCTATAAAAGTATCTAATATACTGGAACCTGGGTGCATCCTCTGTAAAAGTAAAATAGAGTGGAAATAAAAGTAAGTAATTTAAGCAGACACATCTTCATGTTCAGGCGCGCCTGACTATCAGGCTACTCAACAACGATAATTTGTTTTAATATCATAGCCTGAACATCAATTATCCTGCAAAATGTAGTTTATTTGTGAATCGATCTGTTCTCTATCAAAATGGTGATATTGCAGGCCTACTACTGTACTACTAAAACAAAAAGCCCATTTACCTTCCACAACCCAAGCATAGCTTAATCAAGGATATTTATTGCAAATTACCCCATAACATGTTATTTAATTAAGGTGATGCATCTGTTTCTAAATCATATTCTTGATAATAGGTCTGAAATGTGTTAATTAGTTCATGATTAAAGAGGACTTCTGCCTTTTATGTAGTAAAAGGGGTTTTTCATTTGAAACCGACTATCATGAGATTTTTATTTATTGATTTATTTTAGTCTGCCCATGCTCGTACAGAAGAAGAATGTGTAACAGCTTAAGGACCTGTATGAGGCTAATATGGTGTTATTATTCAAATGCAGTCTTCTTGATGTGAAAGACTGCAAATTATCGATGAGGACATTGACAGTAATGTCTACGTCCTTGAATTTCATAACTAGCCATGAGAAACTTTAGGTAAAGTAACGCAAACTTTGTTCTACTCTCACAAAGTCATTCTATGGTTCATAATGTTTTCCGATGTTGCTGTGGATTTTGTAGACCAACATTAAGGTTATGTGGTTAGAAGTCATTCTTACCAGTGAATTTCCAAGGGGAAATTCAAGGTCCCAGTACCTTGTGATGTCAAGCTACTGTGACCTTGAATTTCCCCTTAGGGATCAATAAAGTAAGTTAGTAAGTCTGTGTATCTGTATCTGTGTGTGTGTGTGTGTGTGTGTCTGTCTGTCTGTCTTTCATCACTCGTACCGTACGCCATCATTTGTAGAGAGTGAAATGGACGCACTGTAGAGCCCTGCTACTGTCCGGAGTTTTGCATTATCTGATCGGTATTCAGAGAGTGCTCCGATCAAACTACTTGAATGAATATCAGCCGATAATGATCACTGGTACCCCAGCCCTTGGGATGTCTTAGGTGTCAAAATGGACTCGCCGCTAGTTTTTTATTATTATTATTATTATTATTATTTTAAGATTTACATACCACAGAAACACAGCACACATTAGACATACACACATATTGTACATCTCAACACACCTACAAACATAAAGCACAGTTGCACCACATTGAGATTGCAATAAAATATGCTATCGTTTCCCAGATGAAATAGACTTTTTGTGGAGGAATAGCAAGACAGGGAGGCTAAATGTTGGCCTTTAATTAAATGCAGTACTTTTACACACACTTAATGCCATAATAAATCAATATTTTGTATGTGTAACGACACTTACCGTGAGTACTCTTGCTTGGATAAAACTTGCGCCTGCCATCAGAACCATTGTAACACCAATTACACTCGCTGTAAGATACTAAAGACAGGATTTTTTTTGACAATTATTGACATAATTCCTCATGTTCAGTGTATAGAAGTAAGTTTGTTGTAGGTTTCTGCTTGTGTTTTGCTATTATTGTTTTACAAATATAATTATTATCTCATTATTGCATTGCATTATCCTCACTGAGACCAAGGGCCACTTCTTCTCTTTCTTGGCACCATAGATACCAAGACTAGCCACCACCAAGATGCCTATACCGAATAGCCATAGATGTGCCAGGGGAACATGGCTGGAATTGTCCTAAAAAGTACCAAAGGATTTGTCTATGTTAATCAGTAACATGATAACTAGTCCTGGATATGATGAACAGAGTAATATGGAGTTTTATAAAGATTTATAAAAAGCTGAAACAGAATAGAAAATGTCATACATACCATGTATGGGCCATTACTCACAGATGACACCACGGACTGCAGCCAAATCGCTACTATAAAAATCACACCAGCAAGAATCTATAAAGACACAACAGAAGATGAAAGACAATTTCAATTATTTATTAATTACACTAGTAGTTTAATCTAAACTGACGTGATAATGTTGAAATACGCAAATGAAGTAAGAAAATTCAGTATCAAGCAGACAAAGGCAGTTTCAGAGATTATAAAGCATGGTAAGGCATTATTAGCTGACAACAGTTCAAGACTATACGGCCGGAGACTCAGCATAGCACACCACTTAGGGCGATGGCCTACTGAAGTCTCCTGCTTTGTGTGTTCTCTCTGAATTTAAAGGCCTTGCCTCTTCTTGATTCAATTAAGAAGAAAGGCCTCAAAAACAATGATCAGTCACATGGTTACAAGGCAGATGCATCATCAACAGATGTTCAAAAGGTCACAAGGGTAGTTGGTTGACAAGTTTTGGTGTTCGTAGTCTTGACTAAGGCAATGATATAATATTTCTACTACACAGTCATGGGGTCAGACCTGGTTTTGTCGGTTAAAGTTTTTTTCTTTTGCAGAACCTAGTAGACTTGGGGTATACCTCTTTAAGATTTAGGAGGATGCCCGGTGATATCCCTTGGGCAGTTGCGTATGTTAGCCCTTTCTTGTTCAATGTGCTAAATATAAGGCGAGACACTACAGGTAAATAGGGTAAAAAAAAAAATAACAAGTAAATTTAGATATCACTATGAAACTTCCCTAGTTGATTACTTACTTGAATATGGGAAAAAAATATAACAAGTTTTCTGTAATTTAATGTTTGAATATGCAAATTAGGCATGATGTAATTAAATAGCCAGCATGGATGAGTTTCCTCTCACTCTGATGACAAAATCTCCACTTCAGAAGCATTTACTGTACACCAAACTTTTCAGTCTTATACCTAACCATATTTAGAAGGTTTTTACAGAGGAGTTTGTTAACTTATTATTCTTAGCCTGATTTATAGGACATTTTTATTCTTAAAAACTTGGTGAAAATAGTTTTTTTAAAGGCTTTATTCACACATTAAAGGCTATATTCACACATTAAACGACAGAACACTTGTAATACATTTATTTTTCATATAGATCTCAGGGTTTCCCGCAGCGCTTTCCTGCTAAGGCGGCCGCCTTAACAACACAGGGCTGCCGCCTTAACTAGCGTCTTCAATAAATAAATAAATAAATAAATATATTATGTATAGTGATATTCGCCGTATTACTCTGTCATGTTTTCTCCGTGTCATTCCAAACCGTAGGCGCTAGTCTCCCTTCTCTGTAGAACGCATAACAAAAGAAACTTTTTCAAATCGAGTTGGCCTATATGCGCACAGGCGACGCGCTCATTCAGTATTTGATATCAGGTGCCACTGCCACGCATATCTCAGAGTGACTGCGAACACAAATAGCCTAAACCTAGCTAGATTTGACGACTCTCACAGGAATGGTTCTCCGTTGAATCTACCAAATGTATGGGATGAGCGGCATAACACTTTTGAGCGCTTTATCTTTTTTTTTTATCACTCGTCTACTATGAATGCATAGCCCACTGCATCTTGTAATTTGTTGTGACAAACACTTGTGCCATCTAGCCTACAGCTAACAACAACTTGTGACGGCTATTCATTCACGTGTTGTAAAATACTGAAATTGTCTGAGGTTTACACAGGCTAGTTTAAACTTTTAAACTGTAGCCTCTTGTCTCCCATGCCAGTTTCATTCATACCGACCGGGCGGGACGCACGTTTCCGTTTTGTAGAAATAATTCCTGAATGTTTTTGTTCAGAGCTGAACATGCAACTGTATTTGACAGATGACAGATTTGGTTGCTAGTGACAAAATATTAGCGTTCAATGCGGTACGATCTCGCTAATTATGTTTTAAAAAGCATTAAAAACGTTCCGGCTCTCTTAGGCTATAATGAGCAACAGGCACGCACAATATAGGCCTACAGCTTCAATCAAAGAATTGCAGCTTTAGGCTACTAAATCACAATTCACGAACTTTACCATACAGTCGCAATGTTACATTTTCATACAGTTTCATCTTTATTTCATGGTATATTCTAAAATATCCACCATTACAAATATTCTTGGTTTTAATAGAATATTATAATATTGACTGGCTTTAATATATATCCTATGGTGCTATGCTGAGCAGTGCAAACGTTTTGAAAGACACAAAAGGCCCTGTATTGGAGTTGTAAACTTACACTTTTAAGGTATAATATTGTCTAAATTGTGTTAATGATGTTTAATTGGTTGCTGATACAATTAAATCTGATACAATGAAATCCATGAAATGAAATCCAGGTATATTGCTGTCATTAGTGTTAAAATTCAACATTTTCAACATTAATGAAATGCTGACAGCCCCCCCCCCCCCCCCCCCCCCCCCCCCCCCATCGTAGGGCAGTGGCGGCGATGCGGCGGGGACGCTACGGCGACGCCCCCTTGCCCTGGACAGACACCACCTTAACTAACAAATTTTCTGGGGGAAACCCTGGATCTACGTAATAAACTAGTGAAGTTTCATAGTGATACCTGCTTAATTTTTTTTATCCTATTCATCTGTAGTATCTCGCCTTACAGTATATTCAACATATTGAACAAGAAAGGATTAATATTGAGAATTGCCCCAGGGGATATCACTGCACACCCAATTTAACCAAACGTTAACTTGAACCGACAAAACCAGATTCACCTAAATAGTGACATTTGGCTGCCGGACTAAATACTCAGAAATCAAACACAAAGTTATCAAATATATGACTGTTTCTGGTTAGTTTGATTTTCCATATCTAATACATAAAATATATCCCTTACAAGTTAATTCAGAATTGTACTTGGCTTTCAACTTACTATGTTTATGATGTTTTTTCCAATGAAGAAACATTTCAGACATCCATGAACAACAGCCATTGTGATACTCTCAACATGTGAGAAAAGCAAAGCAAATGTAAAAGTAAACTTTCCATGGCTAATCTAAACACATTGGCTCCTCCTTTTCCAAGAATGGGCAGGCCACTGTGTGCCAGTATCCACAGATTTTTTTGCCTGCTGGAAACAAACCAATGACAGCGTAATAGATGTAAAGCGATTCATTTCTGTAGAGAAAATGTTATCATCCCTTCTGCCTACAACGTTTAACACCTCAAGTTCAGTGACTTACCACAAGATTTCACCTCTGACTCAAATGCACAGGTTGTTTTAGCAAAAAAATGTCAACACATATCTACAGTACATCATTTATAGCTACATTAAGTGCAAACAGACTAAACATTTGAATACAAGAGTAGTTTTCAGATGTTGAACAGTATTGGTGTAATGTTGTACATTACAGGTTTGGACCTCACTGAGATAAACACCAGATGAAAATAACTATTTTGTTTTTCACTGAGATTTCCGAGGAACTGACATACAAAAATGAGATTTGGGCTCATCCCCAAATATCACCCTAATATAGTCTCAAAGATTAGAGTGGCTACACACACACACACACACACACTCACACACACACACACACACACACACATCTTCACTGTCAGGCATCAGATAAAAAGAACATCTGTTACTGTAGCAACACTGTAGTTCCAACAACGTTGTTGTTGATGCAGCGGTACATTTCAGCGGTGGAAAAAGTGAACATATAATAACCCCACCCCCTAGAAATTCTCTGCCACTGTCTGTGTCGACATATTTCTAATTTCAACCCGAAGTGATTAATGCTGGCATCATTGCCATCAAAACATAAACCTACTGCAAGCACATTAAACAGTTTACTTAAGCTGACCAATTATATATGTCAATATTATGACCGCCGCGCAGCCAGAGAATTCACACATTTGGTAGCAGAATCGCAGTGAGCTGGACATGCAACAATGGACATACTGGACATTGGGAATCATGTCCAAACACCCGCCAAATGGTGGACAACAACCTGCTATCAGCTGCGGCTACACTCTTCACTGGTGCGACATATACAGTAGGCCTACAGACATTACTGAGTGAGCTGGACTGATGAACTTGCAGCTCCCCCAGAAATACACATATTACAATATACAGGCATGCGACCTTATTCCTGTGATTGATGCAGCGTCCAAGAAGCAGGAAGACATGGTAAAAGCACATCTTATCTGCCAGACAAAAGAGGGTGAGGGAGTGCAGCTCTGTGGCGACGGGAGAAGTGACAGTCCAGGCCATTCAAGCAAATAAACAACTTATTCCTTCATGGATGACTCCTCAAGTCAGATACTTTGATCTGATTCAGGTAAGAGAAATGGACACAAAACTATAGTCACTCACTTTACTGCCAAGTTTTATATAAAAAAAAATGTCAAACTGTAAACTTGTTTCTTCTCGGTGTCCCAGGCTAGGAGCTCCGTAGCTATGGAACCAATGAGCTTCAGGAAAGGATTGGAGAAGTTCTTGAATGAAGGCTTTGACAAAATTGACATCAAA
The DNA here is from genome assembly GCF_963854185.1 of Sardina pilchardus. Lineage (NCBI taxonomy): Eukaryota > Metazoa > Chordata > Actinopteri > Clupeiformes > Clupeidae > Sardina > Sardina pilchardus. Next base: position 13,847,207 of record NC_085016.1, read on the forward strand.
GTGGTCACAACTGATAGATATCCATCCATCAGAAAATTGATGAGAGAGTATATCTTAACATCATATACCAGTTCGACCCATGGCATGTGGAAAAAGACTAGTCTACTGTTAGTGTAGCTGTTGGGCAATAGAACACAGCCTCCAGATACTCATTGTGCTTCATCGTCTAGCAGTTTGTGTTACATTAGTCAGTACACCCTTTTTGAGCACATTATCTCAAGTTCATTCTCAGTATAATAATTTACTCGTGTAATTCAGGGATGAAGAAGCTGGTTTCCGCATTCAATCAGAAGAGTTGCAAAGATCTTGGCCCTCGGGTGAAGAGTGTGAGTAACCACATGGTGGAGCTGTTCATCCAAAGGAGATGCAACGGTACACAAGCTTATACACATATTACCCTTGAAAAATGAAAGTCTACTTGTTTGTTCATATGCTTGCCGTTTGAAGGTGTAATGCATAATGAAATAGTTCATACTAATAGTTGAAATAGTTCATACGAATTCAACATGTTTCCCCCTCATAATGTCATGGCATGCAATAACTATGTTTCTCCAGACACACTGGAAAGAAGGTCTCTCATGTTGTCAGGAATTGCAGACGATGGACGTCAATCCTCTACCATAACTCAGGTGTCCATTGCTGGGAAGAAAATAGCAGGGAATACCAATGCTACCACAAAGAGCCAGACCAGCAAAGGATGAAGAAATGGTTGTCTGTGGATTCTCCTGCCCACAAAGCGTTGCTTGAAATAGTGATGGACTATTTACAAATGACAGGTATGTTTATGAAAGGGATACTGTATATGTGCAGGTAGGAGTGTGTCCTAATGGCATGACATGCAGTTTGGCGCCAGGTCGAGAACTATCCCAGCCTAAAGGTGTGAGGTTACCAGACCACTTCTGAGGAAGAGCCAGATCAATTTGCATTGAGAACAGGCATAGGTTGAACCTCTGAACTTTTGGGAACCTTTCTACCCATTTGCATGGGAATACACTACTTTGCTGTATCAGTCTGTGATTTTCGTACAATTTAAAGGGTCCTTTGATTTGCAAAGATTGGATTGTCAAAATGATAGTCCTTTACAGATCATGCCCACACATTTTTCATACAGTTTTTTTCGGTTCTCTAATTTCTACTGTCATTTTTGTTCTGTTTTACCAGGGCAACTTGAAGTCTTTCACAATGCCATGCTAAAATACTGTCTGAAGCAGCTCCACTTTGAATATGCAGTGATGCAGGCTCTCACGATGTTGGCCATTATGGACCACAATGTAAACCACACTGCATCTCGAGAATAGGCAAAATCAGCAGCAGGTAATACTTAAAAATACTCCAAATTCCAAAGCTCTCCTATAAACATGCTACTGTACATTTGCTGGAGATATATACCGGAGATATTTGTGGTGCCGATCATATAGATATAGTCAATGGTCAAAACATAATCTCTGATCTAGACTAAAGGCCACATTTCCAAAATCGGACGGAAATCAGGAAATCATGAGCGTTGTACTGGAATCGTGGTGTGCTCTTGTCAACTAGATGGTTTAGTGTAAGGTGTGAATCTTAGCGGTTTTAAGTCAGTCGGAGTCTTTTTCTAGTTTTGCCATTACGACAACATGAAACATGTTTGATGCTAGATAAGTCTTTTTAGTCGTGGCTCATGCAGTGACGTGAACAATAAAAAACAATAGTGACCTCGCTCCAACACCAAGCAGGAAGGGGCAAAATAGGCGACAACTGTAGCCTATCATTTGTTATTTCATTTCTTATAAACTATTAGTTGGTTTTTCTATGTGACAGAACAACTCTATGTCTGTTAGAGATCTCACACATGAAACAATGCTGCAGAAACACGAAAAAATGACTTGGATATGAGTAGGCTATCATATGAGCTCCTGTTGATATGTAGTGCACAATGGAAATAATCTGAAGGAATCTAGTCTTGTAAATAGTGACCCTGCATGATCCAGAGTCTTTTCAAAATCTTAATCCACTGCCGTCTAGTGGATGCTGTGATCTTCGGTAGGTGAAGACCAGGGGGTCAGGATTTGACTGTTTAGCTTCGCCGATTAGCAAGGCACTTCCTCGTCGCCATTTTCCAGAAATACATCATGTCCGGTGCCGTTTTCCCATAGTTTTCCTCATGCTGATTGGTGGCTGTTCCACTCTCAGCTCATGCACGAGCTTAGTGTGGGCACGAGCTCTCCTTCTGTACCTTACGTCAATCAGTAACCTGGCACTTAATTGGCTAAGTAAAACGGCACCGGAAACAAGCCCCTTGAAACGCCATGTTGAAGCCTGAAAAAATCGTTCAATTTTGGCAATTTTCACTAGCCTAGCATTCCCATTGAAATGAATGGGGGCGGGACTTGTTCACTTTCTCCAGTTCTTATAATACCTCCATGGTGAAGACGGCACACTTAAATCTTTGCTACCCCAGAGCTAACTTGCCATGCAACTTGCCATAGGCAGTTAGCATCAATTAACTCCCGGATCTCCTTATATGGGCAAAGATGGCAGCTTTGGATCCCTTTTGTAGGCGAACTAAAAAGAAGAATATATACACCTCTGTCCAAAAGTATTATAACACGTGCTTAAAGTTAAATATAAAATCATCTTTGTATCTTAATGCCTTAAATGAAACAATGTGGAACTATTCAACCTTTAAGGACATTCATTTTCTTTGTGAATGAATAATGTATTGTAAATAAATAAATGTTTTCCTTAAAATACAGGGGGTCATAAGTATTGGAACGCCCATGTTAAATTCCCATAGAGGATTTTTAATAAATATGGAGGGTTCTGTAAGTAATTGCACCCAGATAGTGTTACAGTACATATACAGCTGGTTAAAAAAATCTCTCATTGGCACATTATAATTGCAGAGCCATTATGTTTTGACAGATCTATTGTATTTTACAGCAATTAATTGTTACAGTTCAACAAATTAACTGTTATAGATTAGTGTTATTAGATTAGGTTTTGCTTTTTAACATTACAAATGAATAACTCATGACTTTCCATTTTCCTTCATATTTCAATAACATGAAGACATATCTCAGTCTGAGGAGAGATTGTCTGTAAAAAGTGGATGTGTTCCATAATCTGTTTCCATTGCACTTACAGGAAGACATGTTTATAGTGCACCAACAGTGTGACGCTGTATGATAGCCTCTAGGAATTATACTTTCCAAATGTGATACCTTCAACTCTTTAGATACAGCATACAATGCAATATACAGCTACACCATTCAATGACCACAATTTAATATTATACAGAAATTAAAATTAAATATCTAAATTAATAATAATAATAATAATAATAATAATAATAAAAAAATAACATTTCATTCAACAATTTTAAAAAAATCAGTCTTTCCTCTGTGTTATGAGCTTTCAAGTAATTTTGGGGAGTCCTCTGAGAGCTGCTCTATGCTAATGGTGTCTGTCATTTGGCAAAGCTCAGAGTAGGCTGGAGGCTTAGCACCCTCTCTGGTTGGATCTGGCATTGCAGTCTGATGCGTCCGTAGCTGGTGGATGATCACTGCTGCCAGGATAATCACAAGTACCTGAAAGGTATGTTTGGAAATTCATCATACTGTATCCTGTGTCCTCACACTTCCTGTGTCCTCACACTATATCATGAATTGTAAACCAGTCGTTTAAACATATGATATGAAATACAGTATACTATTTCTTTACTATTTCTTACCTCCAGGCCAGCCAATCCAAATATGGCTCCCAATCCAGTATCTAACCCTGTTACAATTTTCCCTCTGACATCCTCTGACTTCACGTAGTGCTCAATGTATTTCAATATCTATGAGGGGGAAATCATAGTCAGCATTGGTTGTTTTTGTGTTGTTGTTGTTGTTTTTTGTTTGTTTGTTTTTTCATCTGAGCTCTTTTCACAGTTGAAATGTACATTTGAAGCCAAATAATGAAGCAAATTGCTTAGTACAGCACCTATGCTTTTCATCTACTTGAAGAGAGTTTGCTCTGCTGTTGTATGCTTGAGCTAGCACAGACATCGGGGTTTACATGAACCCAAATGACCACATACTAAGTTCGGCGTTCTGCTTCTCATAAAACGCTCTGACCCATCAGTGTATAAGCTGCAGCCAATAGTTGGAAATTTACAGTAAGGTTGATATTTGTCATCATGACATGAGAAGGTAGTTACTTACCACAGGCCTGAGTTTGACAGTCTGGGCCCCAACCATCAGAAACACAATCATGCCAATCAAAGTAGCTGTAATGTACTATAAACAAGGAGAGGTGGCATCAGAAGAATCTGCATACAGTGTATGTTTTTTGTTAACCTCTCAGGAAATTAGAAACTTGAGATATGCCTATTCAATTCTAAGACTTGTGTTTATAAGTTTTCATCATTATCAGAATCACGCTTAATTGCAAAGATTCAAGTGGCAAGTTCTGGCTGTTGGTGTCACTCTAGCAGTAGACAATGGACAATTGAATGGCAGTATTAGTCTTATTATTAAACAGTCACACGCCACCACATTTGATGATATGTGGACTTAACAATAATAGGCAGAAAACTGATGTTTGATGCATGCCCAGAATGCCTGGTGTTGCTATGTTGCTATGATCCGACCAGAAACATTTTTTGTCAGTTCTCAATTAAATTGTGTACCTTCCTAGCACTAAATGGGTACCCAGTACACTGAAAAAAGTTGAACAAATCTCTACGTTTTGTTTTGTCAAAATTCAGAAAACCATATGTTTGGAGGGAACGTGTTCTCACTGCCGTAAGAGACCATATCTTGTGTTTGCTGGCACCGTAGATGCCAAGGCCATTCACCACCAGTGTGCCTCCACCCAAGAACAAGAGGGCCTCCCCAACAAAAGAGATGTCCACGTCTTGCTGTTGAGTTTAAACATGTTTGGTCAGTACAAGTCCTCATTTCCATTGTTTAGATTGCTGTGAATTTGCCAAATACAAAGTCAAGGCTTTTTGTAAATTGTGTAGTTAAAAATAAAGATTAGAGGATAGGGATATGGATCTCACTCACTGTTTGCAAGAAAAAGTGAAGTAAGGACGCTGAAGCAATGAACAGCACACCTGCAATCTACAGTACAGTACAAGGGAAAGAGAGACCATCAGTTTACCATCGCCATACAGTGAAACACTATCAACTTGAAGGCTCATTACTATGATATGACATGCTGCACTATGAAGTATTATGTAAAACTTCAACATTTTTTACACACAGTTTACCCATGGAGTCATGTAACTATACAAACTACCACCAGAAGAGTTGTCAGTATGCTATGACTATAAGAGCTTTTCCACATTGAACAACAGTACATGAAATAGATCTTTAAAAGACATATGTGCGTATTTGTAGGCTTCAGTCGTTGTTAAACCACATTACAAGCACTACATAGCTAGAGCCACAGCTCTATTCAATGTCTGAACACTCAAAATAGCACAACTATACAAATACTTATGAATACATTAAAAAATAAACACACAGTTGTTAGCCACACTTACAGCCAAAAGGATATTTAGTCCTATGAAGACACCTTTGAAACATTTGTTGATCATAACTAGACTCCGGAAAACCAAAAAGGAAGTGTCCAACAGCTCGCCAATGTGTATATGACAGCATAACAACTTTGTCCTACAGGTTGAACAAGTTTGTCAAGTCCATAGTGAGTAAGTAAATACACTCCCTTACTATAGGACAAACCATGTATTTCATGGAGGAATTCCTTTAAAAAAAAAAAAAAAAAAGAACTATTATGTTGCGTTTCAGCATTAATTCTTATATATTTGTATTGATCTTAAAATGTTTGAACTTCACCTATATGTTTTAAACATATATTTGCTTTACTTATTTGTTCTTTAACCACCTGCAGTATTTATAGTCACATTTCCATTTAACCACATATTTGTCAGATGTCACAGTACAGTATCCAGGCCGGTTTCACATTATGACGTGTTCTGCTTTACACAGATTGCACAATTGGACAGTTGTTTACTTGTTTACACTCAAGTGTGGTGTAAACAAAGGTAGGGCTGGTATTTTTAACCCCGTAATTTCGTAATAGCTGGTATTGGTATGCAAGTATATATCTAGCCAATTATTATGTCATTGATTATATCTTTAAACATTTATTTCAGGCACTGTGTGAATGAAGACCTACTGTAAGTTGTCTCAGAAAGCCTCATGGGTAAAAAAAAACAAAACTATTATAACACACATTATCATGCTGTGATGAGGACCAATATTGGGATTTTCATTGTGGTGCCATTTGTCATTCAAAATCATGATTGAGTGTGTAGTTCTATTTTACTTGAGTCAGATATTTCTGATTATTTCAGGAGTATTTCATAAGGGCACCCTATTGTACTCCAGTGACTACTACTCTCTTCTTGGAAAGTTGTGTGAAAGCCATGACAAGACAAAATTCAGTTGGAAGTGTGTGTGTGTGTGTGTGTGTGCGTGTGTGTGTGTGTGTGTGTGTGTGTGTGTGTGTGTGTGTGTGTGTGTGTGTGTGTGTGTGTGTGTGTGTGTGTGTGTGTGTGTGTGTGTGTGTGTGTGTGTGTATACTGGAGGAGGGGGAGGGACAGTGCACATCCCAGCTTATTTACAGCCCAGGAAATCCTTCTATTCTCTTTGCTATGTCCCCATTACCCCTACAACATAAAAACTGGACACACACACACACACGTTATGTGACCAGCTTTCATCTGTCTACATCAGCAAGGGACTTCAGACTTCCCTGCACCACCACCCCCACTGCCCTCTTCTCCCGACCCCAACCCATGATCCACTGGACACACACAGGCCCCTTTCCTTTCCTTTCGTTTTTTGCTGAGAATGCCAGCATCACAGGACGGGCACTCTCCCCCTGGTCTTGCCAGTAACAGGAAGATGGGGAGGAAGAAGGAGGACTGCCAGATCGGGGTGGCGGTGGCGGTGGTGGTGGTGGGCCGTTGAAAAGGCCGGGAGGGCCAGGAAGTCACAGTCCAGTGACAGGCCTCAGAAAGAGAGAGAAGAGAGGAGAGCCCCAGAGGTGAGGTGACAGAGCTGGACAGAGACAGGGCCTGGAGGAGTGCACCGTGCAAGTGAAAGCGCGCCGCCATTAGGATGGGTGATTTCTGTGGACGTCCCCAACTCACGGTTCTGCTGTTGACTGTGATCTTTTCAGAGGCTGCTGCTCTAACTGTCAAGGTACTGTAAGGGACACACAGATGCAAACTGACACACACATACAAACTATATCGTGTGTACACATGGTGGGTCTTCTCGACACCTGTGACTCGATTGCTCATGCTAGTAGCTTATGGTACACCAACGATCCGTTTTATTTTATTATTATTCTGCTATGTTGTCCACTGTTTTTTGCTTTATGGTTGTATAGTTCAGTTTATGAGATCAAAGTCACTTGAGGTGGTTCTGGCTAATCTGATGAGAATAGAATCCCTTGAGAATAGAATCTGCTGCTAAGTGCTAAATCTTTCAGCTTTACTCCAAGTCTCTGTTGTATGTGCATATTCTGATATAAAATGTGAGCGTGTTCAATCATCATGCATGGAAAAGGAAGTATATTATCATAGGACAGTGGATTACATTAGCTGATTTAGCTTAGCTTAAGTGAAAGAGGCCTCATCTCACACAAATTATTCAATGACCTACCACCTTTAACGTATGTTCATTATTATTAAAGGAAGAAATGGAGTGAACAATAGTCTATTTGGGATTTAGTTCACCTCACACTTTTCTGAACAATTTTGAGTGTGCTTAAACAAAATATCAGTACACTTTGTTTTGTAAACTCTGCCATAGTTGCTTTGCCTCTTTATCACTATAAGCTCTAGAACATTCAGCATCGTTCATAAATGTTTCAAAATGGAATGTTTAGACCATGCATGTACAACGTCATGCTTTTTTGCTTCCTGTCATGTGCTTCAATCTATCAGATAGTTGTTGTGAGGAAGTGTGTGTGGAATATTATTGATGGTATTCTTAATTTAATTTCACATTAAGGTTAAACCCAGGAGTTATGTATGCAATGATGTAGCATTTTCAAGTTTCAGTAGGCCTAATGCTGCTTTGCTGCTTGTAGATTCATATCAGTTTGTTGCTATGGGAACAGTGCCCATGGGTATGCTGGGCCCAGCAGAAATAATTGCACGCTTTCTTCCTGTTTATACAGCATTTCTCACACATCTTTCAGCACCCAAACCCTGCCCCCTAATACTGCCCCAACACACACACACACTCATTCATAAATAAGGAAGTTATTTGAATTAGTTATAATGATTTCTGTCGAGGTTTACTGTTCAACATTTACTTTCTATTTTTTTTCATCAATATCAGCTATTGTGTTTTAGCAAATGCCACAGATCTTAGTTTTTCAGTATGTGTTGCTGGCGTTTGTTTGATCATAATTTCTCTCTCTCGCTCTCTGGGACAGAATCGGTGTGACAAGAACATACAGGTGACCACCAGGTCAGATTGCTTCTCCTGCGCAGCCTATCCTCTCCTCCCATGCCCACATGGCTTCCTCAGAAAGAGACAAGGCCTGCCTAGCCGGGATTGCACGTAAGAATGAACGTGTGTGTGTGTGTGTGTTTGTAAGTGTGTGTGTGTGTACGCGCACGCGCATACAGTGGGGATGAGGGTGCTAAGTATAAATGCTGCAATTTAAAAAGTAGATGTCAGGTACTGTGTTTATTTATATTGTAAACTGCAGATAACTCCTCTGTGT